>NW_027311899.1:300000-342500 GCF_040954645.1 Diabrotica undecimpunctata | reverse complement strand
ACACACATACATTCTTCACCTCTCGACTCCTACCTATTAGTCGCCTCTTACGACAGGCAGGGCCTTCTTGCTTCGGCCGTGTTCTTATCTCTGCAAGCTGAACGGACACACACGCATACTCACACACGCACACACACACGCATACACGCACACACACATAAAATCTTCACCTCTCGACTCCTACCTATTAGTCGCCTCTTACGATAGGCAGGGCCTTCTTGCCTCGGACAAGTTCTTATCTCTGCAAGCCGAACTAACACACACACATACTCACACACGCACACACCCACGCACACACGCACACACACATACACTCTTCACCTCCCGACTCCTACTTATTAGTCGAACCTTACAAGAGGCAGATCCTCCTTGCCTCGGCCGTATTCTTATCTCTGCAAGCCAAATGGACACACACACATACACACACGCACACACGCTCACACACGGACACACGCACACACACACATACACTCTTCACCTCTCGACTCCTACCCATTAGTCGCCTCTTAAGACCGGCAGGGCCCTCTTGCCACGGACGTATTCTTATCTCTGCGGGCCGAACGGACACACACACATACCCACACACGCACACACACACGCACACACGCACACACACACATACACTCTTCACCTCTCGACTCCTACCTATTAGTCGCCCCTTACAACAGGCAGGGTCTTCTTGCCTTGGCCGTATTATTATCTCTGCAAGCCTGACGGATACACACACATACACACACACTCACACACGCACACACACACGCACACACGCACACACGCACACACACACATACACTCTTCACCTCTCGACTCTTACCTATTAGTCGCCCCTTACAACAGGCAGGGTTTTCTTGCCTTGGCCGTATTATTATCTCTGCAAGCCTGACGGACACACACACATACACACACTCACACACGCACACACACGCACACACGCACACACACACACACATACACTCTTCACCTTTCGACTCCTACCCATTTGTCGCCTCTTACGACAGGCAGGGCCTTCTTGACTCGGCCGTATTCTTATCTTTGCAAGCCGAACGGACACACATACTTACACACACACGCACGCACACACGCACACATACACACACAAACACTCACACATGCACAAACACACGCACACACGCACACACGCACACACGCACACACGCACACACACACAGATACACTCTTCACCTCTCGACTCCTACCTATTAGTCGCCTCTTACGATAGGCAGGAACTTCTTGCCACAGCCGTGTTCTTATCTCTGAAAGCCGAAAGGACACAGACACACACGCGCACACAAACACACGCACACAGGCACACACGCACACACGCACACGCTCACGCACACGCACACACTCTCCACCTCTCGACTCCTACCCATTAGTCGCCTCTTACGACAGGCATGGCCTTCTTACCACGGCTGTATTTTTATCTCTGCGAGCCGAAGGGACACACACACACACATACACACACATACACACACACATTCACACACACACACACACACGCGCACACACGTACACTCTTCACCTCTCGACTCCAACCCATTAGTCGCCTCTTACGACAGGCATTGCCTTCTTGCCACCGAAGTTTTGTTATCTCTGCGAGCCGAAGGGACACACACACATACACACACACACACTCACACACACACACACACACGCACGCACAAATACATTCTTCACCTCTCGACTCCTACCCATTAGTCGCCCCTTACGACTGGCATGGCTTTCTTGCCGCGGCTGTGTTCTTATCTCTGCGAGCCGAAGACACACACACACATACACACACACACACACTCACAAACACACACACACAGGCAAACACGCACGCACACACGCACACACACACGCACACACGCACGCACACACGCACACACACATACACTCACACACACACACACACGCACACACGCACACACACATACATTCTTCACCTCTCGACTCCTACCTATTAGACGCCTCTTACGATAGGCAGGGCCTTCTTGCCTCGGTCAAGTTCTTATCTCTGCAAGCCGAACTAACACACACACACATACTGACACACGCACACACACACGCACACACGCACACACACATACACTCTTCACCTCTCGACTCCTACCCATTAGTCGCCTCTTACGACAGGCAGGAACTTCTTGCCACGGCCGAGTTCTTATCTCTGTGAGCCGAAAGGACACACACACTGACACACACACGCACGCACACACGCACACACACACATACATTCACAAACACACAAACACGCACACACGCACACACACATACATTCTTCACCTCTCGACTCCTACCTATTAGACGCCTCTTACGATAGGCAGGGCCTTCTTGCCTCGGTCAAGTTCTTATCTCTGCAAGCCGAACTAACACACACACATACTCACACACGTACACACACACGCACACACGCACACACATGCACTCTTCACCTCTCGACTCCTACCTCTTAGTCGCCTCTTACGATAGGCAGGGCCTTCTTGCCTCGGTCGTGTTCTTATTTCTGCAAGCCGAACTAACACACACACATACTCACACACTCACAAACACACACAAACAGGCACACACATACACACACACACTCACAAACACACACACACATACACGCAGGCCCACACGCACACACACATACACTCACACACACACAAACACGCACACACGCACACACACATACATTCTTCACCTCTCGACTCCTACCTATTAGTCGCCTCTTACGACAGGCAGAGCCTTCTTGCCTCGGCCGTGTTCCTATCTCTGTAAGCCGAACGGACACACACACATACTCACACACGCACACACACACGCACACACGCACACACACACACATGCACTCTTCACCTCTCGACTCCTACCTATTCGTCGCCTCTTACGATAGGCAGGGCCTTCTTGCCTCGGTCGTGTTCTTATTTCTGCAAGCCGAACTAACACACACACATACTCACACACGCACACACACACGCACACACGCACACACACATACAATCTTCACCTCTCGAATCCTACCCATTAGTCGCCTCTTACGACAGGCAGGAACTTCTTGCCACGGCCGTGTTCTTATCACTGCAAGCCAAACGGACACACACACATACTCACACACGCACACACACACGCACACACGCACACACACACATACACTCTTCACCTCTCGACTCCTACCCATTAGTCGCCTCTTACGACAGGCAGGAACTTCTTGCCACGGCCGAGTTCTTATCTCTGTGAGCCGAAAGGACACACACACTGACACACACACGCACGCACACACGCACACACACATACATTCACAAACACACAAACACGCACACTCGCACACACACATACATTCTTCACCTCTCGACTCCTACCTATTAGACGCCTCTTACGATAGGCAGGGCCTTCTTGCCTCGGTCAAGTTCTTATCTCTGCAAGCCGAACTAACACACACACATACTCACACACGCACACACACACGCACACACGCACACACACATGCACTCTTCACCTCTCGACTCCTACCTCTTAGTCGCCTCTTACGATAGGCAGGGCCTTCTTGCCTCGGTCGTGTTCTTATTTCTGCAAGCCGAACTAACACACACACATACTCACACACTCACAAACACACACAAACAGGCACACACATACACACACACACTCACAAACACACACACATACACGCAGGCCCACACGCACACACACATACACTCACACACACACAAACACGCACACACGCACACACACATACATTCTTCACCTCTCGACTCCTACCTATTAGTCGCCTCTTACGACAGGCAGAGCCTTCTTGCCTCGTCCGTGTTCCTATCTCTGTAAGCCGAACGGACACACACACATACTCACACACGCACACACACACGCACACACGCACACACACACACACATGCACTCTTCACCTCTCGACTCCTACCTATTCGTCGCCTCTTACGATAGGCAGGGCCTTCTTGCCTCGGTCGTGTTCTTATCACTGCAAGCCAAACGGACACACACACATACTCACACACGCACACACACACGCACACACGCACACACACACATACACTCTTCACCTATCGACTCCTACCCATTAGTCGCCTCTTACGACAGGCAGGAACTTCTTGCCACGGCCGAGTTCTTATCTCTGTGAGCCGAAAGGACACACACACTGACACACACACGCACGCACACACGCACACACACATACATTCACAAACACACAAACACGCACACACGCACACACACATACATTCTTCACCTCTCGACTCCTACCTATTAGTCGCCTCTTACGACAGGCAGAGCCTTCTTGCCTCGGCCGTGTTCCTATCTCTGTAAGCCGAACGGACACACACACATACTCACACACGCACACACACACGCACACACGCACACACACACACACAAATACACTCTTTACCTCTCGACTCCTACCCATTAGTCGCCTCTTACGACAGGCATGTCCTTCTTGCCTCGGCCGTATTCTAATCTCTGCGAGCCGAACGGACACACACATACATACACACATACTTACACACGCAAACACAAACGAACACACACACACACACACATACACTCTTCATCTCTCGACTCCTACCAATTAGTCGCTCCTTACAGCAAGCATGGCCTTCTTGCCACGGCCGTATTCTTATCTCTGCAAGCCGAACGGACACACACACTCATACACACACACTCACACACGCACAAACACACACACACGCACACACGCACACACACATACACTCTTCACCTCTCGACTCCCACCTTTTAGTCGCCTCTTACGATAAGCAGTGCATTCTTGCCGCGGTCGTGTTCTCATCTCTGCAAGCCGAACTAACACACACACATACTCACACACGCACACACACACGCACACACACACGCACACACGCACACACACAAATACACTCTTCACCTCTCGACTCCTACTTATTAGTCGACCCTTACAAGAGGCAGGGCCTTCTGGCCTCGGCCGTATTCTTATCTCTGCAAGCCAAACAAACACACACACATACACACACACTCACACATGCCCACACACGCACATACGCACACACACACACACATACACTCTTCTCCTCTCGACTACTACCCATTAGTCGCCTCTTAAGACAGGCAGGGCCTTCTTGCCACGGACGTATTCTTATCTCTGCAAGCCGAACGGACACACACACACACACTCACACACGCACACACACATGCACACACGCACACACACATACACTTTTTACCTCTCGAATCCTACCTGTTAGTCGCCCCTTACAACAGGCAGGGTCTTCTTGCCTTGGCCGTATTCTTACCTCTGCAAGCCAGACGGACACACACACATACAGACACACTCACACACGCACACACACACGCACACACGCACACACACATACACTCTTCACCTCTCGACTCCTACCTGTTAGTCGCCCCTTACAACAGGCAGGGTCTTCTTGCCTTGGCCGTATTCTTACCTCTGCAAGCCAGACGGACACACACACATACACACACACTCACACACACACACGCACGCACCCACGCACACACACACACATATACACTCTTCACCTCTCGACTCCTACCCATTATTCTTCTCTTTCGAAAGGCAGGGACTTCTGGCCACGGTCGTGTTCTTATCTCTGCAAGCCGAACGCACACACGCACACGCACACACTCTCCACCTTTCGACTCCTATCCATTAGTAGCCTCTTAAGACAGGCAAGGCCTTCTTGCCATGGACGTATTCTTATCTCTTCGAGCCGAACGGACACACACCCACACTCACACACACACGCACGCACACAAGCACACACACACACACGTACACACGCATACGCACACGCACACGCACACGCACACGCACACACTCTCCACCTCTCGACTCCTAACCATTAGCCGCCTCTTAAGACAGGCAGGGCCTTCTTGCCACGAACGTATTCTTATCTCTGCAAGCCGAACGGACACTCGCACACACACTCACACACACACACACACACACATACACTCTTTACCTCTCGACTTCTACCAATTAGTCGCCTCTTACGACATTCAGAGACTTCTTGCAACGGCCGTGTTCTTATCTCTGCAAGCCGAACGGACACACACAAACACGCACACACAAACACACACGCACACACACATACACTCACACACACACACACACACACGCACACACGCACACACACATACATTCTTCACCTCTCGACTCCTACCCATTAGTCGCCTCTTACGACATTCAGAGACTTCTTGCCACGGCCGTGTTCTTATCTCTGCAAGCCGAACGGACACACAAACACACACGCACACACACATACACTCACACACACACACGCACACACGCACACACGCACACACACATACATTCTTCACCTCTCGACTCCTACCCATTAGTCGCCTCTTACGACAGGCAGGGCCTTCTTGCTTCGGCCGTATTCTTATCTCTGCAAGCCGAACGGACACACACACACATACTCACACTCGCACACACATACGCACACACGCACACACACATACAATCTTCACCTCTCGACCCCTACCTATTAGTCGTCTCTTACGATAGGGAGGGCCTTCTTGACTCGGTCAAGTTCTTATCTCTGCAAGCCGAACTAACACACACACATACTTACACACGCACACACACACGCACACACGCACACACACATACACTCTTCACCTCCCGACTCCTACTTATTAGTCGCCCCTTACATGAGGCAGATCCTTCTTGCCTCGGCCGTATTCTCATCACTGCAAGCCAAACGGACACACACACATACACACACACTCACACACGCACACACACGGACACACGCACACACACATACACCCTTAACCTCTCGACTCCTACTCATTAGTCGCCTCTTAAGACAGGCAGGGCCTTCTTGCCACTTGCCTCTTATTTTTGCGGGCCGAACGGACACACACACACACACTCACACACACACACACACACACACACACACATACACTCTTAACCTCATGACTCCTACCCATTGGTCGCCTGTTACGACATTCAGGGACTTCTAGCCACGGACGTTTCTTATCTCTGCGGGACGAACGGACACACACACACACACACACACACACACACACACACACACACATACACTCTTCATCTCTCGACTCCTACCAATTAGTCGCTCCTTACAGCAAGCATGGCCTTCTTGCCACGGCCGTATTCTTATCTCTGCAAGCCGAACGGACACACACACACTTACACACACGCACACACACGCACACACGCACACACGCACGCACAAATACATTCTTCACCTCTCGACTCCTACCCATTAGTCGCCCCTTACGACTAGCATGGCTTTCTTGCCACGGCTGTTTTCTTATCTCTGCGAGCCGAAGACACACACACACTTACACACACACACACTCACAAAAAGACACACACACGCAAACACGAACGCACACACGCACACACACACACACGCACACACGCACGCACACACGCACACACACATACACGCACACACGCACACACACATACATTCTTCACCTCTCGACTCCTACCTATTCGTCGCCTCTTACGACAGGCAGGGCCTTCTTGCCTTGGCCGTGTTCTTATCTCTGCAAGCCGAAGACACACACACATACACACACACACACTCACAAACACACACACACAGGCAAACACGCACGCACACACGCACACACACACGCACACACGCACGCACACACGCACACACACATACACTCACACACACACACACACACGCACACACGCACACACACATACATTCTTCACCTCTCGACTCCTACCTATTAGTCGCCTCTTACGACAGGCAGGGTCTTCTTGCTTCGGCCGTGTTCTTATCTCTGCAAGCCGAACAGACACACACACATACTCACACACGCATGCACACATACATTCTTCACCTCTCGACTAATACCTATTCGTCGCCTCTTACGACTGGCATGGCTTTCTTGCCGCGGCTGTGTTCTTATCTCTGCGAGCCGAAGACACACACACATACACACACGCACACACGCACGCACACACGCACACACACATACACTCACACACACACACACACACGCACACACGCACACACACATACATTCTTCACCTCTCGACTCCTACCTATTAGACGCCTCTTACGATAGGCAGGGCCTTCTTGCCTCGGTCAAGTTCTTATCTCTGCAAGCCGAACTAACACACACAAATACTCACACACGCACACACACACGCACACACGCACACACACATACACTCTTCACCTCTCGACTCCTACCCATTAGTCGCCTCTTACGACAGGCAGGAACTTCTTGCCACGGCCGAGTTCTTATCTCTGTAAGCCGAAAGGACACACACACTGACACACACACGCACGCACACACACACACACACACACACACACAAATACACTCTCCACCTCTCGACTTCTACCCATTAGTCGCCTCTTACGACAGGCATGGCCTTCTTGCTTCGGTCGTATTCTAATTTCTGCAAGCCGAACGGACACACACATACATAAACACACTTACACACGCACACACAAAGGAACACACACACACACATACACTCTTCATCTCTCGACTCCTACCAATTAGTCGCTCCTTACAGCAAGCATGGCCTCCTTGGCACGGCCGTATTCTTATCTATGCAAGCCGAACGGACACACACACATACACACACATACTTACACACACACGCACACACGCACACACGCACACACACATACACTCTTCACCTCTCGACTCCTACCCATTAGTCGCCTTTTACGACAGGCATGGCCTTCTTACCACGGCTGTATTTTTATCTCTGCGAGCCGAAGGGACACACACACACACACATACACACACATATACACACACATTCACACACACACACACACGCGCACACACGTACACTCTTCACCTCTCGACTCCAACCCATTAGTCGCCTCTTACGACAGGCATTGCCTTCTTGCAACCGCTGTTTTGTTATCTCTGCGAGCCGAAGGGGCACACACACATACACACACACACTCACACACACACGCACACACGCACGCACAAATACATTCTTCACCTCTCGACTCCTACCCATTAGTCGCCCCTTACGACTGGCATGGCTTTCTTGCCACGGCTGTTTTCTTATCTCTGCGAGCCGAAGACACACACACACACATACACACACACACACACTCACAAACACACACACACACACGCAAACAGGCACACACACGCACACACACACGCACACACGCACGCACACACGCACACACACATACACGCACACACGCACACACACATACATTCTTCACCTCTCGACTCCTACCTATTAGTCGCCTCTTACGACAGGCAGGGCCTTCTTGCTTCGGCCGTGTTCTTATCTCTGCAAGCTGAACGGACACACACGCATACTCACACACGCACACACACACGCATACACGCACACACACATACAATCTTCACCTCTCGACTCCTACCTATTAGTCGCCTCTTACGATAGGCAGGGCCTTCTTGCCTCGGACAAGTTCTTATCTCTGCAAGCCGAACTAACACACACACATACTCACACACGCACACACCCACGCACACACGCACACACACATACACTCTTCACCTCCCGACTCCTACTTATTAGTCGAACCTTACAAGAGGCAGATCCTCCTTGCCTCGGCCGTATTCTTATCTCTGCAAGCCAAATGGACACACACACATACACACACGCACACACGCTCACACACGGACACACGCACACACACACATACACTCTTCACCTCTCGACTCCTACCCATTAGTCGCCTCTTAAGACCGGCAGGGCCTTCTTGCCACGGACGTATTCTTATCTCTGCGGGCCGAACGGACACACACACATACCCACACACGCACACACACACGCACACACGCACACACACACATACACTCTTCACCTCTCGACTCCTACCTATTAGTCGCCCCTTACAACAGGCAGGGTCTTCTTGCCTTGGCCGTATTATTATCTCTGCAAGCCTGACGGATACACACACATACACACACACTCACACACGCACACACACACGCACACACGCACACACGCACACACACACATACACTCTTCACCTCTCGACTCCTACCTATTAGTCGCCCCTTACAACAGGCAGGGTTTTCTTGCCTTGGCCGTATTATTATCTCTGCAAGCCTGACGGACACACACACATACACACACTCACACACGCACACACACGCACACACGCACACACACACACACATACACTCTTCACCTTTCGACTCCTACCCATTTGTCGCCTCTTACGACAGGCAGGGCCTTCTTGACTCGGCCGTATTCTTATCTTTGCAAGCCGAACGGACACACATACTTACACACACACGCACGCACACACGCACACATACACACACAAACACTCACACATGCACAAACACACGCACACACGCACACACGCACACACACACAGATACACTCTTCACCTCTCGACTCCTACCTATTAGTCGCCTCTTACGATAGGCAGGAACTTCTTGCCACAGCCGTGTTCTTATCTCTGAAAGCCGAAAGGACACAGACACACACGCGCACACAAACACACGCACACAGGCACACACGCACACACGCACACGCTCACGCACACGCACACACTCTCCACCTCTCGACTCCTACCCATTAGTCGCCTCTTACGACAGGCATGGCCTTCTTTCCACGGCTGTATTTTTATCTCTGCGAGCCGAAGGGACACACACACACATACACACACATACACACACACATTCACACACACACACACACGCGCACACACGTACACTCTTCACCTCTCGACTCCAACCCATTAGTCGCCTCTTACGACAGGCATTGCCTTCTTGCCACCGAAGTTTTGTTATCTCTGCGAGCCGAAGGGACACACACACATACACACACACACACTCACACACACACACACACACGCATGCACAAATACATTCTTCACCTCTCGACTCCTACCCATTAGTCGCCCCTTACGACTAGCATGGCTTTCTTGCCACGGCTGTTTTCTTATCTCTGCGAGCCGAAGACACACACACACTTACACACACACACACACACTCACAAAAACACACACACACGCAAACACGAACGCACACACGCACACACACACACGCACACACGCGCGCACACACGCACACACACATACACGCACACACGCACACACACATACATTCTTCACCTCTCGACTCCTACCTATTCGTCGCCTCTTACGACAGGCAGGGCCTTCTTGCTTCGGCCGTGTTCTTATCTCTGCAAGCCGAACGGACACACACACATACTCACACACGCACGCACACATACACTCTTCTCCTCTCGACTCCTACCCATTAGTCGCCCCTTACGACTGGCATGGCTTTCTTGCCGCGGCTGTGTTCTTATCTCTGCGAGCCGAAGACACACACACACATACACACACACACACACTCACAAACACACACACACAGGCAAACACACACGCACACACGCACACACACACGCACACACGCACGCACACACGCACACACACATACACTCACACACACACACACACGCACACACGCACACACACATACATTCTTCACCTCTCGACTCCTACCTATTAGACGCCTCTTACGATAGGCAGGGCCTTCTTGCCTCGGCCAAGTTCTTATCTCTGCAAGCCGAACTAACACACACACACATACTGACACACGCACACACACACGCACACACGCACACACACATACACTCTTCACCTCTCGACTCCTACCCATTAGTCGCCTCTTACGACAGGCAGGAACTTCTTGCCACGGCCGAGTTCTTATCTCTGTGAGCCGAAAGGACACACACACTGACACACACACGCACGCACACACGCACACACACATACATTCACAAACACACAAACACGCACACACGCACACACACATACATTCTTCACCTCTCGACTCCTACCTATTAGACGCCTCTTACGATAGGCAGGGCCTTCTTGCCTCGGTCAAGTTCTTATCTCTGCAAGCCGAACTAACACACACACATACTCACACACGCACACACACACGCACACACGCACACACATGCACTCTTCACCTCTCGACTCCTACCTCTTAGTCGCCTCTTACGATAGGCAGGGCCTTCTTGCCTCGGTCGTGTTCTTATTTCTGCAAGCCGAACTAACACACACACATACTCACACACTCACAAACACACACAAACAGGCACACACATACACACACACACTCACAAACACACACACATACACGCAGGCCCACACGCACACACACATACACTCACACACACACAAACACGCACACACGCACACACACATACATTCTTCACCTCTCGACTCCTACCTATTAGTCGCCTCTTACGACAGGCAGAGCCTTCTTGCCTCGGCCGTGTTCCTATCTCTGTAAGCCGAACGGACACACACACATACTCACACACGCACACACACACGCACACACGCACACACACACACATGCACTCTTCACCTCTCGACTCCTACCTATTCGTCGCCTCTTACGATAGGCAGGGCCTTCTTGCCTCGGTCGTGTTCTTATTTCTGCAAGCCGAACTAACACACACACATACTCACACACGCACACACACACGCACACACGCACACACACATACAATCTTCACCTCTCGAATCCTACCCATTAGTCGCCTCCTACGACAGGCATTAACTTCTTGCCACGGCCGAGTTCTTATCTCTGTGAGCCGAAAGGACACACACACTGACACTTACACACGCACGCACACACGCACACACACATACACTCACAAACACACAAACACGCACACACGCACACACACATTCATTCTTCACCTCTCGACTCCTACCTATTAGTCGCCTCTTACGACAGGCAGGGCCTTCTTGCCTTGGCCGTGTTCTTATCACTGCAAGCCAAACGGACACACACACATACTCACACACGCACACACACACGCACACACGCACACACACACATACACTCTTCACCTCTCGACTCCTACCCATTAGTCGCCTCTTACGACAGGCAGGAACTTCTTGCCACGGCCGAGTTCTTATCTCTGTGAGCCGAAAGGACACACACACTGACACACACACGCACGCACACACGCACACACACATACATTCACAAACACACAAACACGCACACACGCACACACACATACATTCTTCACCTCTCGACTCCTACCTATTAGACGCCTCTTACGATAGGCAGGGCCTTCTTGCCTCGGTCAAGTTCTTATCTCTGCAAGCCGAACTAACACACACACATACTCACACACGCACACACACACGCACACACGCACACACACATGCACTCTTCACCTCTCGACTCCTACCTCTTAGTCGCCTCTTACGATAGGCAGGGCCTTCTTGCCTCGGTCGTGTTCTTATTTCTGCTAGCCGAACTAACACACACACATACTCACACACTCACAAACACACACAAACAGGCACACACATACACACACACACTCACAAACACACACACATACACGCAGGCCCACACGCACACACACATACACTCACACACACACAAACACGCACACACGCACACACACATACATTCTTCACCTCTCGACTCCTACCTATTAGTCGCCTCTTACGACAGGCAGAGCCTTCTTGCCTCGGCCGTGTTCCTATCTCTGTAAGCCGAACGGACACACACACATACTCACACACGCACACACACACGCACACACGCACACACACACACATGCACTCTTCACCTCTCGACTCCTACCTATTCGTCGCCTCTTACGATAGGCAGGGCCTTCTTGCCTCGGTCGTGTTCTTATCACTGCAAGCCAAACGGACACACACACATACTCACACACGCACACACACACGCACACACGCACACACACACATACACTCTTCACCTCTCGACTCCTACCCATTAGTCGCCTCTTACGACAGGCAGGAACTTCTTGCCACGGCCGAGTTCTTATCTCTGTGAGCCGAAAGGACACACACACTGACACACACACGCACGCACACACGCACACACACATACATTTACAAACACACAAACACGCACACACGCACACACACATACATTCTTCACCTCTCGACTCCTACCTATTAGACGCCTCTTACGATAGGCAGGGCCTTCTTGCCTCGGTCAAGTTCTTATCTCTGCAAGCCGAACTAACACACACACATACTCACACACGCACACACACACGCACACACGCACACACACATACAATCTTCACCTCTCGAATCCTACCCATTAGTCGCCTCTTACGACAGGCAGGAACTTCTTGCCACGGCCGAGTTCTTATCTCTGTGAGCCGAAAGGACACACACACTGACACTTACACACGCACGCACACACGCACACACACATACACTCACAAACACACAAACACGCACACACGCACACACACATTCATTCTTCACCTCTCGACTCCTACCTATTAGTCGCCTCTTACGACAGGCAGGGCCTTCTTGCCTTGGCCGTGTTCTTATCACTGCAAGCCAAACGGACACACACACATACTCACACACGCACACACACACGCACACACGCACACACACACATACACTCTTCACCTCTCGACTCCTACTTATTACTTCAGGGACTTCTTGCCACGGCCGTTTTCTTATCTCTGCGAGCCGAACGGAAACACACACACACTCACACAGACACGCACGCACACACGCCACACACACGCGCACACGCACACGCACACGCACACGCACACGCACACGCACACACTCTCCACCTCTTGACTCCTATCCCTTAGTCGCCTCTTACGAGAGGCAAAGCCTCCTTGCTCCGGCCGTATTCTTATCTCTGCAAGCCGAACGGATACACACACTCACACACACACGCACGCACACACGCACACACACACTCACACACGCACAAACACACGCAGACACGCTCACACACACATACACTCTTCACCTTTCGACTCCTACCCATTAGTCGCCTCTTACGACAGACAGGGACTACTTGCCACAGCCGAGTTCTTATCTCTGTGTGCCGAACAGACACACACACTCACACACACACGCACGCTCACACGCACACACACACGCACACACACACACACACACACACACACACACACACACAAATACACTCTTTACCTCTCGACTCCTACCCATTAGTCGCCTCTTACGACAGGCATGTCCTTCTTGCCTCGGCCGTATTCTAATCTCTGCGAGCCGAACGGACACACACATACATACACACATACTTACACACGCAAACACAAACGAACACACACACACACACACACATACACTCTTCATCTCTCGACTCCTACCAATTAGTCGCTCCTTACAGCAAGCATGGCCTTCTTGCCACGGCCGTATTCTTATCTCTGCAAGCCGAACGGACACACACACTCATACACACACACTCACACACGCACAAACACACACACACGCACACACGCACACACACATACACTCTTCACCTCTCGACTCCTACCTTTTAGTCGCCTCTTACGATAAGCAGTGCATTCTTGCCGCGGTCGTGTTCTCATCTCTGCAAGCCGAACTAACACACACACATACTCACACACGCACACACACACGCACACACACACGCACACACGCACACACACAAATACACTCTTCACCTCTCGACTCCTACTTATTAGTCGACCCTTACAAGAGGCAGGGCGTTCTGGCCTCGGCCGTATTCTTATCTCTGCAAGCCAAACAAACACACACACATACACACACACTCACACATGCCCACACACGCACATACGCACACACACACACACATACACTCTTCTCCTCTCGACTACTACCCATTAGTCGCCTCTTAAGACAGGCAGGGCCTTCTTGCCACGGACGTATTCTTATCTCTGCAAGCCGAACGGACACACACACACACACTCACACACGCACACACACATGCACACACGCACACACACATACACTCTTTACCTCTCGAATCCTACCTGTTAGTCGCCCCTTACAACAGGCAGGGTCTTCTTGCCTTGGCCGTATTCTTACCTCTGCAAGCCAGACGGACACACACACATACAGACACACTCACACACGCACACACACACGCACACACGCACACACACATACACTCTTCACCTCTCGACTCCTACCTGTTAGTCGCCCCTTACACCAGGCAGGGTCTTCTTGCCTTGGCCGTATTCTTACCTCTGCAAGCCGAACGGACACACACACACACTCACACACGCACACACACACGCACACACGCACACACACATACACTCTTCACCTCTCGACTCCTACCTATTAGTCGCCCCTTACAACTGGCAGGGTCTTCTTGCCTTGGCCGTATTCTTACCTCTGCAAGCCAGACGGACTCACACATATACACACACACTCACACACGCACACACACACGCACACGTACACGCACACGCACACACTCTCCACCTCTCGACTCCTATCCATTAGTCGCCTCTTAAGACAGGCAGGGCCTTCTTGCCTCGGCCGTATTCTTATCTCTGCAAGCCAAACGGACACAGACACACAAATACACACACATACTCACACACGCACAAACACAGGCACACACACAAAGACACATACACTCTTCACCTCTCGACTCCTATTCATTAGTCGCCTCTTACGACAGGCAGGGACTTCTTGCCACGGCCGTGTTCTTATCTCTGCGAGCCGACCGGACACACACACTCACACACACAAGCACGCACACACGCACACATACGCACACACACAAATACACTTTTCACCTCTCGACTCCTACCCATTAGTCGCCTCTTACGGCAGGCATGGCCTTCTTGCCTCGGCCGTATTCTAATCTCTGCGAACCGAATGGACACACACATACATACACACACACATTTACACACGCACAAACACACACACACCCACACACGCACACACACATACACATACACTATTCACCTCTCAACTCCTACCTATTAGTCGCCCCTTACAAGGGGCAGGGCCTCCTTGCCTCGGCCGTATTCTAATCTCTGCGGACCGAATGGACACACACATACATACACACACATATTTACATACGCACAAACACAAACACACCCACACATGCACACACACATACACATACACTCTTAACATCTCGACTCCTACCCATTAGTCTCCTCTTACGACAATCAGGGACTTCTTGCCACGGACGTGTTCTTATCTCTGCAAGCCGAACGGACACACACACATACTCACACACGCACACACACACGCACACACGTACACACACACATACACTCTTCACCTCTCGACTCCTACCTATTAGTCGCCTCTTACGACAGGCAGGGCCTTCTTGCCACGGCCGTGTTCTCATTTCAGCGAGCCGACCGGACACACACACACACACGCACACACAAACACACGCACACAGGCACAAACGCACACACGCAAACGCACACGCACACGCACACACTCTTTACCTCTCGACTCCTATCCATTAGTCGCCTCTTAAGACAGGCAGGGCCTTCTTGCCACGGCCGTGTTCTTCTCTCTGCAAGCCGAACGGACACACACACACACGCACGCACAAACAAACGCACACAGGCACACACGCACTCACACACGCACAAACACACGCACACACGCACACAAACATACACTCTTTACCTCTCGACTCCTACCTATTAGTCGCATCTTACGATAGGCAGGGCCTTCTTGCCTTAGTCGTGTTCTTATTTCTGCAAGCCGAACTAACACACACACATACTCACACACGCACACACACACGCACACACGCACACACACACACACACTCTCCACCTCTCGACTCCTATTCATTAGTCGCCTCTTACGACAGGCAGGGCCTTCTTGCTACGGACGTGTTCTTATCTCTGCGAGCCAAACGGACACACACACACACACACACTCGCACACACACATACACACACATAAACGCTTCACCTCTCGACTCCTACCCATTAGTCGCCTCTTACGACATTCAGGGACTTCTTGCCACGGCCGTGTTCTTATCTCTGCAAGCCGAACGGACACACACACACTCACACACACACGCACACACGCACACACACGCACCCACGCACACGCACATGCACACGCACACACACATACACTCTTCACCTCTCGACTCCTACTTATTACTCGCCTCTTACGACAGGCAGGGCCTCCTTGCCACGGCTGTGTTCTTATCTCTGCGAGCCGACCGCACACACACACACTAACACACTCACATACACACACACTTAAACACGCACGCACACGTACACGCACACACTCTCCACCTCTCGACTCCTATCCATTAGCCGCCTCTTAAGACAGGCAAAGCCTTCTTGCCACGGCCGTAATCTTATCTCTGTGAGCCGAGCGGACAAACACACACACTCACAAACACACACACACACATACACTCTTCACCTCGCGACCCCTACCTTTTAGTCGCCTCTTACGAGAGGCAGGGCCTTCTTGCCCCGGCCGTATTCATATCTCTGCAAGCCGAACGGACACACACACTTATACACACACACTCACACACGCACAAACACACATACACGCCCACACGCACACACACATACACTCTTCACCTCTCGACTCCTACCAATTAGTCGCTCCTTACAGCAAGCATGGCCTTCTTGCCACGGCCGTATTCTTATCTCTTCAAGCCGAACGGACACACACACTCATACACATACACTCACACACGCACAAACACACACACGCGCACACACGCACACACACACTCACACACGCACACACACACATAGACTCTTCACCTCTCGACTCCTACTTATTAGCCGACCCTTACAAGAGGCAGGGCCTTCTGGCCTGGGCCGTATTCTTATCTCTGCAAGCCAAACGGACACACACACATACACACACACTCACACACGCCCACACACGCACACACGCACACACACACACGCACATACACTCTTCACCTCTCGACTCCTACCCATTATTCTCCTCTTACGACAGGCAGGGACTGCTTGCCACGGTCGTGTTCTTATCTCTGCAAGCCGAACGGACATACACACATACTCACACACGCACACAAACACGCACACACGCACACACACACATACACTCTTCACCTCTCGACTCCTACCTATTAGTCGCCCATTACAACTGGCAGGGTCTTCTTGCCTTAGCCGTATTCTTACCTCTGCAAGCCAGACGGTCTCACACACATACACACACACTCACACACGCACACACACACACGCAAACGTACACGCACACGCACACACTCTCCACCTCTCGACTCCTATCCATTAGTCGCCTCTTAAGACAGGCAGGGCCTTCTTGCCTCGGCCGTATTCTTATCTCTGCAAGCCAAACGGACACACACACACAAATACACACACATACTCACATACGCACAAACACACGCACACACACAAAAACACATACACTCGTCACCTCTCGACTCCTATTCATTAGTCGCCTCTTACGACAGGCAGGGACTTCTTGCCACGGCCGTGTTCTTATCTCTGCGAGCCGACCGGACACACACACACTCACACACACAAGCACGCACACACGCACACACACGCACACACACAAATACACTTTTCACCTCTCGACTCCTACCCATTAGTCGCCTCTTACGACAGGCATGGCCTTCTTGCCTCGGCCGTATTCTAATCTCTGCAAACCGAATGGACACACACATACATACACACACACACATTTACACACGCACAAACACACACACACACCCACACACGCACACACATACACATACACTATTCACCTCTCAACTCCTACCTATTAATCGCCCCTTACAAGAGGCAGGGCCTTCTTGCCTCGGCCGTATTCTAATCTCTGCGAACCGAATGGACACACACATACATACAAACACATATTTACACACGCACAAACACACACACACCCACACACGCACACACACACATACACATACACTCTTAACCTCTCGACTCCTACCCATTAGTCGCCTCTTACGATATTCAGGGACTTCTTGCCACGGACGTGTTATTATCTCTGCAAGCCGAACGGACACACACACATACTCACACACGCACACACACACGCACACACGTACACACACACATACACTCTTCACCTCTCGACTCCTACCTATTGACTCCTATTCATTAGTCGCCTCTTAAGACAGGCAGGGCCTTCTTGCCACGGCCGTGTTCTTCTCTCTGCAAGCCGAACGGAAACATACACACACGCACACACAAACACACGCACACAGGCACACACGCACACACGCACACGTACACGCAAACGCACACACTCTCCACCTCTCGACTCCTATCCATTAGTCGCCTCTTAAGACAGGCAGGGCCTTCTTGCCTCGGCCGTATTCTTATCTCTGCAAGCCAAACGGACACACACACATACACACACACACTCACACACGCACAAACACACGCACACACGCACACAAACATACACTCTTTACCTCTCGACTCCTACCTATTAGTCGCCTCTTACGATAGGCAGGGCCTTCTTGCCTCAGTCGTGTTTTTATTTCTGCAAGCAAAACGGACACACACACACACACACGCACACACAAACACACGCACACAGGCACACACGCACACACGCACACGTACACGCACACGCACAAACTCTCCACCTCTCGACTCCTATCCATTAGTCGCCTCTTAAGACAGGCAGGGCCTTCTTGCCTCGGCCGTATTCTTATCTCTGCAAGCCAAACGGACACACACACATACACACACACTCAAACACGCACAAACACACGCACACACGCACACAAACATACACTCTTTACCTCTCGACTCCTACCCATTATTCCCCTCTTACGACAGGCAGGGACTTTTTGCCACGGCCGTGTTCTTATCTCTGCAAGCCAAACGGACACACACACACACGCACACACACACACGCACACGCACACGCACACGCACACACTCTTCACCTCTCGACTCCTACCCATTATTCTCCTCTTACGACAGGCAGGGACTTCTTGCCACGGCCGTGTTCTTATCTCTGCAAGCCGAACGGACACACACATACACACACACACTCACACACACACACGTACACACGCACGCACACACGCACACACACATACACTCACACACACAAACACGCACATACGCACACACACATACTTTCTTCACCTCTCGACTTCTACCTATTAGTCGTCTCTCCCGACAGGCAGGGCCTTCTTGCCTCGGCCGTGTTCTTATTTCTGCAAGCCGAACGGACACACACACATACTCACACACGCACACACACACGCACACACGCACCCACACACATACACACTTCACCTCTCGACTCCTACTTATTAGTCGCACACTCTTCACCTCTCGACTCCTACCCATTAGTCGCCCCGTACGATTTGCATCGCCTTCTTGCCACGGCTGTTTTCTTATCTCTGCAAGCCGAAGGGACACACACACATACTCACACACGCACACACACACGCACACACGCACACAAACATACACTTTTCACCTCTCGACTCCTACCTATTAGTCGCCTCTTACGATAGGCAGGGCCTTCTTGCCTCAGCCGTGTTCTTATTTCTGCAAGCCGAACTAACACACACACATACTCACACACGCACACACACACGCACACACTCACACACTCACATACACACACACTTAAACACGCACGCACACGTACACGCACACACTCTCCAGCTCTCGACTCCGATTGCTACGGACGTGTTCTTATCTCTGCGAGCCAAACGGACACACACACACACACTCGCACACACACATACACACACATACACGCTTCACCTCTCGACTCCTACCCATTAGTCGCCTCTTACGACATTCAGGGACTTCTTGCCACGGCCGTGTTCTTATCTCTGCGAACCGAACGGACACACACACACTCACACACACACACGCACACACGCACACACACGCACCCACGCACACGCACACGCACACGCACACACTCTCCACCTCTCGACTCCTATCCATTAGCCGCCTCTTAAGACAGGCAGGGCCTTCTTGCCACGGCCGTAATCTTATCTCTGCGAGCCGAACAGACAAACACACACACTCACACACACACACATACACTCTTCACCTCTCGACCCCTACCTGTTAGTCGCCTCTTACGAGAGGCAGGGCGTTCTTGCCCCGGCCGTATTCATATCTCTGCAAGCCGAACGGACACACACACTCATACACACACACTCACACACGCACAAACACACATACACGCACACACGCACACACAGATACACTCTTCACCTCTCGACTCCTACCAATTAGTCGCTCCTTACAGCAAGCATGGCCTTCTTGCCACGGCCGTATTCTTATCTCTGCAAGCCGAACGGACACACACACTCATACACATACACTCACACACGCACAAACACACACACACGCACACACGCACACACACATACACTCTTCACCTCTCGACTCCTACCTTTTAGTCGCCTCTTACGATAAGCAGGGCCTTCTTGCCGCGGTCGTGTTCTCATCTCTGCAAGCCAAACTAACACACACACACCCATACTCACACATGCACACACACACGCACACACGCACACACACATATACACTCTTCACCTTTCGACTCCTACTTATTAGTCGACCCTTACAAGAGGCAGGGCCTTCTGGCCTCGGCCGTATTCTTATCTCTGCAAGCCAAACGGACACACACACATACACACACACTCACACACGCCCACACACGCACACACGCACACACACGCACACACGCACACACACACACACATACACTCTTCACCTATAGACTCCTACCCATTATTCTCCTCTTACGACAGGCAGGGACTTCTTGCCACGGCTGTGTTCTTATCTCTGCAAGCCGAACGGACACACACACATACTCACACACGCACACACACACGCACACACGCACACACACATACACTCTTCACCTCTCGACTCCTACCTATTAGTCGTCCCTTACAACTGGCAGGGTCTTCTTGCCTTTGCCGTATTCTTACCTCTGCAAGCCAGACGGACTCACACACATACACACACACTCACACACGCACACACACACGCACACGTACACGCACACGCACACACTCTCCACCTCTCGACTCCTATCCATTAGTCGCCTCTTAGGACAGGCAGGGACTTCTTGCCACGGCTGTGTTCTTATCTCTGCGAGCCGACCGCACACACACACACTCACACACTCACATACACACACACTTAAACACGCACGCACACGTACACGCACACACTCTCTACCTCTCGACTCCTATCCATTAGTCGCCTCTTACGACAGGCAGGGCCTTATTGCTACGGACGTGTTCTTATCTCTGCGAGCCAAACGGACACACACACACACACACTCGCACACACACATACACACACATACACGCTTCACCTCTCTACTCCTACCCATTAGTCGCCTCTTACGACATTCAGGGACTTCTTGCCACGGCCGTGTTCTTATCTCTGCAAGCCGAACGGACACACACACACTCACACACACACACGCACACACGCACACACACGCACCCACGCACACGCACATGCACACGCACACACACATACACACACATACACTCTTCACCTCTCGACTCCTACTTATTACTCGCCTCTTACGACAGGCAGGGCCTCCTTGCCACGGCTGTGTTCTTATCTCTGCGAGCCGAGTGGACAAACACACACACTCACAAACACACACACACACACACATACACTCTTCACCTCTCGACCCCTACCTTTTAGTCGCCTCTTACGAGAGGCAGGGCCTTCTTGCCCCGGCCGTATTCATATCTCTGCAAGCCGAACGGACACACACACTTATACACACACACTCACACACGCACAAACACACATACACGCACACACGCACACACACATACACTCTTCACCTCTCGACTCCTACCAATTAGTCGCTCCTTACAGCAAGCATGGCCTTCTTGCCACGGCCGTATTCTTATCTCTGCAAGCCGAACGGACACACACACTCATACACATACACTCACACACGCACAAACACACACACGCGCACACACGCACACACACACTCACACACGCACACACACACACATAGACTCTTCACCTCTCGACTCCTACTTATTAGTCGACCCTTACAAGAGGCAGGGCCTTCTGGCCTGGGCAGTATTCTTATCTCTGCAAGCCAAACGGACACACACACATACACACACACTCACACACGCCCACACACGCACACACGCACACACACACACGCACATACACTCTTCACCTCTCGACTCCCACCCATTATTCTCCTCTTACGACAGGCAGGGACTTCTTGCCACGGTCGTGTTCTTATCTCTGCAAGCCGAACGGACACACACACATACTCACACACGCACACACACACACGCACACACGCACACACACACATACACTCTTCACCTCTCGACTCCTACCTATTAGTCGCCCATTACAACTGGCAGGGTCTTCTTGCCTTAGCCGTATTCTTACCTCTGCAAGCCAGACGGTCTCACACACATACACACACACTCACACACGCACACACACACGCAAACGTACACGCACACGCACACACTCTCCACCTCTCGACTCCTATCCATTAGTCGCCTCTTAAGACAGGCAGGGCCTTCTTGCCTCGGCCGTATTCTTATCTCTGCAAGCCAAACGGACACACACACACAAATACACACACATACTCACACACGCACAAACACACGCACACACACAAAGTCACATACACTCGTCACCTCTCGACTCCTATTCATTAGTCGCCTCTTACGACAGGCAGGGACTTCTTGCCACGGCCGTGTTCTTATCTCTGCGAGCCGACCGGACACACACACACTCACACACACAAGCACGCACACACGCACACACACGCACACACACAAATACACTTTTCACCTCTCGACTCCTACCCATTAGTCGCCTCTTACGACAGGCATGGCCTTCTTGCCTCGGCCGTATTCTTATCTCTGCAAGCCGAACGGACACACACACTCATACACATACACTCACACACGCACAAACACACACACGCGCACACACGCACACACACACTCACACACGCACACACACACATAGACTCTTCACCTCTCGACTCCTACTTATTAGTCGACCCTTACAAGAGGCAGGGCCTTCTGGCCTGGGCCGTATTCTTATCTCTGCAAGCCAAACGGACACACACACACATACACACACACTCACACACGCCCACACACGCACACACGCACACACACACACGCACATACACTCTTCACCTCTCGACTCCTACCCATTATTCTCCTCTTACGACAGGCAGGGACTTCTTGCCACGGTCGTGTTCTTATCTCTGCAAGCCGAACGGACACACACACATACTCACACACGCACACACACACACGCACACACGCACACACACACATACACTCTTCACCTCTCAACTCCTACCTATTAGTCGCCCCTTACAAGAGGCAGGGCCTTCTTGCCTCGGCCGTATTCTAATCTCTGCGAACCGAATGGACACACACATACATACACACACATATTTACACACGCACAAACACACACACACCCACACACGCACACACACATACACATACACTCTTAACCTCTCGACTCCTACCCATTAGTCGCCTCTTACGACATTCAGGGACTTCTTGCCACGGACGTGTTATTATCTCTGGAAGCCGAACGGACACACACACATACTCACACACGCACACACACACGCACACACATACACACACACACATACACTCTTCACCTCTCGACTCCTACCTATTGACTCCTATCCATTAGTCGCCTCTTAAGACAGGCAGGGCCTTCTTGCCACGGCCGTGTTCTTATCTCTGCATGCCGAACGGACACACACACACACGCACACACAAACACACGCACACAGGCACACACGCACACACGCACACGCACACCCACACGCACACACACACACAGACACATACACCCTTCACCTCTCGACTCCTATTCATTAGTCGCCTCTTACGACAGGCAGGGACTTCTTGCCACGGCCGTGTTCTTATCTCTGCGAGCCGAACGGACACACACACACTCACACACACACACGCACACACACACGCACACACGCACACACACACACAAATACACTCTTCACCTCTCAACTCCTACCCATTAGTCGCCTCTTACGACAGGCATGGACTTATTGCCTCGGCCGTGTTCTTATCTCTGCGAGCCGAACGGACACACACACACTCACACACACACACGCACAAACACACGCACACACGCACACACACACACAAATACACTCTTCACCTCTCAACTCCTACCCATTAGTCGCCTCTTACGACAGGCATGGACTTATTGCCTCGGCCGTATTCTAATCTCTGCGAGCCGAACGGACACACACATACGTACACACACACTCACACACACACACGCACACACGCACGCACACATACCCTCTTCATCTCTCGACTCCTACCCATTAGTCGCCCCTTACGACAGGCAGAGACTTCTTGCCACGGCCGTGTTCATATCTCTGCGAGCCGAACGGACACACACACACTTACACACACACACACACACACACACACACACACAAACACACGCACATACGCACACAAACATACACTCTTCACCTCCCGACTCCCACCTATTAGTCGCCTCTTACGATAGGCATGGACTTATTGCCTCGGCCGTATTCTAATCTCTGCGAGCCGAACGGACACACACATACGTACACACACACTCACACACACACACACGCACACACGCACGCACACATACCCTCTTCGCCTCTCGACTCCTACCCATTAGTCGCCCCTTACGACAGGCAGAGACTTCTTGCCACGGCCGTGTTCTTATCTCTGCGAGCCAAACGGACACACACACATACACACACACACTCACACACGCACAAACACACGCATACACGCACACAAACATACACTCTTCACCTCTCGACTCCTACCTATTAGTCGCCTCTTACGATAGGCAGGGCCTTCTTGCCTCAGTCGTGTTCTTATTTCTGCAAGCCGAACTAACACACACACATACTCACACACGCACACACACACGCACACACGCACACACACACATACACTCTCCACCTCTCGACTCCTATCCATTAGTCACCTCTTACGACAGACAGGGCCTTCTTGCTACGGACGTGTTCTTATCTCTGCGAGCCAAACGGACACACACACACACACACACTCGCACACACACGCTCACACGCACTTACACACATACACTCTTCACCTCTCGACTCCTACCCATTAGTCGCCACTTACGACAGGCAGGGCCTTCTTGCCTCGGCCGTATTCTTATCTCTGCAAGCCGAACGGACACATACACACTCACACACACACGCCCACACACGCACACACGCACACACACACACACATACATTCTTCACCTATCGACTCCTACCCATTATTCTCCTCTTACGACAGGCAGGGACTTCTTGCCACGGCCGTGTTCTTATCTCTGCAAGCCGAACGGACACACACACACTCACACACGCACACACACACGCACACACGCACACACACATACACTCTTCACCTCTCGACTCCTACCTATTAGTCGCCCCTTACAACTGGCAGGGTCTTCTTGCCTTGGCCGTATTCTTACCTCTGCAAGCCAGACGGACTCACACATATACACACACACTCACACACGCACACACACACGCACACGTACACGCACACGCACACACTCTCCACCTCTTGACTCCTATCCATTAGTCGCCTCTTAAGACAGGCAGGGCCTTCTTGCCTCGGCCGTATTCTTATCTCTGCAAGCCAAACGGACACACACACATACACACACACACGCCCACACACGCACACACGCACACACACACACACATACATTCTTCACCTATCGACTCCTACCCATTATTCTCCTCTTACGACAGGCAGGGACTTCTTGCCACGGCCGTGTTCTTATCTCTGCAAGCCGAACGGACACACACACACTCACACACACACACACACACACACACACACACGCACACACGCACACACACATACACTCTTCACCTCTCGACTCCTACCTATTAGTCGCCCCTTACAACTGGCAGGGTCTTCTTGCCTTGGCCGTATTCTTACCTCTGCAAGCCAGACGGACTCACACATATACACACACACTCACACAGGCACACACACACGCACACGTACACGCACACGCACACACTCTCCACCTCTCGACTCCTATCCATTAGTCGCCTCTTAAGACAGGCAGGGCCTTCTTGCCTCGGCCGTATTCTTATCTCTGCAAGCCAAACGGACACACACACACAAATACACACACATACTCACACACGCACAAACACACGCACACACACAAAGACACATACACTCTTCACCTCTCGACTCCTATTCATTAGTCGCCTCTTACGACAGGCAGGGACTTCTTGCCACGGCCGTGTTCTTATCTCTGCGAGCCGACCGGACACACACACTCACACACACAAGCACGCACACACGCACACATACGCACACACACAAATACACTTTTCACCTCTCGACTCCTACCCATTAGTCGCCTCTTACGACAGGCATGGCCTTCTTGCCTCGGCCGTATTCTAATCTCTGCGAACCGAATGGACACACACATACATACACACACACATTTACACACGCACAAACACACACACACCCACACACGCACACACACATACACATACACTATTCACCTCTCAACTCCTACCTATTAGTCGCCCCTTACAAGGGGCAGGGCCTTCTTGCCTCGGCCGTATTCTAATCTCTGCGAACCGAATGGACACACACATACATACACACACATATTTACACACGCACAAACACAAACACACCCAAACACGCACACACACATACACATACACTCTTATCTCGACTCCTACCCATTAGTCTCCTCTTACGACATTCAGGGACTTCTTGCCACGGACGTGTTCTTATCTCTGCAAGCCGAAGGGACACACACACATACTCACACACGCACACACACACGCACACACGTACACACACACATACACTCTTCACCTCTCGACTCCTACCTATTAGTCGCCTCTTACGACAGGCAGGGCCTTCTTGCCACGGCCGTGTTCTCATTTCAGCGAGCCGACCGGACACACACACACACGCACATACAAACACACGCACACAGGCACAAACGCACACACGCAAACGCACACGCACACGCACACACTCTTTACCTCTAGACTCCTATCCATTAGTCGTCTCTTAAGACAGGCAGGGCCTTCTTGCCACGGCCGTGTTCTTCTCTCTGCAAGCCGAACGGACACACACACACACGCACACACAAACAAACGCACACAGGCACACACGCACACACGCACACGTACACGCACACGCACACACTCTCCACCTCTCGACTCCTATCCATTAGTCGCCTCTTAAGACAGGCAGGGCCTTCTTGCCTCGGCCGTATTCTTATCTCTGCAAGCCAAACGGACACACACACACATACACACATACACTCACACACACACAAACACGCCCACACGCACACACACATACATTCTTCACCTCTCGACTCCTACCTATTAGTCGCCTCTTACGATAGGCAGGGCCTTCTTGCCTCAGCCGTGTTCTTATTTCTGCAAGCCGAACTAACACACACACATACTCACACACGCACACACACACGCACACACTCACACACTCACATACACACACACTTAAACACGCACGCACACGTACACACACACACTCTCCAGCTCTCGACTCCTATCCATTCGTCGCCTCTTACGACAGGCAGGGCCTTCTTGCTACGGACGTGTTCTTATCTCTGCGAGCCAAACGGACACACACACACACACACTCGCACACACACATACACACACATACACGCTTCACCTCTCGACTCCTACCCATTAGTCGCCTCTTACGACATTCAGGGACTTCTTGCCACGGCCGTGTTCTTATCTCTGCGAGCCGAACGGACACACACACACTCACACACACACACACGCACATGCACACGCACACGCACACACTCTCCACCTCTCGACTCCTATCCATTAGCCGCCTCTTAAGACAGGCAGGGCCTTCTTGCCACGGCCGTAATCTTATCTCTGCGAGCCGAACGGACAAACACACACACTCACACACACACACACACATACACTCTTCACCTCTCGACCCCTACCTTTTAGTCGCCTCTTACGAGAGGCAGGGCCTTCTTGCCCCGGCCGTATTCATATCACTGCAAGCTGAACGGACACACACACTCATACACACACACTCACACACGCACAAACACACATACACGCACACACGCACACACACATACACTCTTCACCTCTCGACTCCTACCAATTAGTCGCTCCTTACAGCAAGCATGGCCTTCTTGCCACGGCCGTATTCTTATCTCTGCAAGCCGAACGGACACACACACTCATACACATACACTCACACACGCACAAACACACACACACGCACACACGCACACACACATACACTCTTCACCTCTCGACTCCTACCTTTTAGTCGCCTCTTACGATTAGCAGGGCCTTCTTGCCGCGGTCGTGTTCTCATCTCTGCAAGCCAAACCAACACACACACACACATACTCACACACGCACACACACACACGCACACACGCACATACACACACATACACTCTTCACCTCTTGACTCCTACTTATTAGTCGACCCTTACAAGAGGCAGGGCCTTCTGGCCTCGGCCGTATTCTTATCTCTGCAAGCCAAACGGACACACACACATACACACACACTCACACACGCCCACACACGCACACACGCACACACACACACATACATTCTTCACCTATCGACTCCTATCCATTATTCTCCTCTTACGACAGGCAGGGACTTCTTGCCACGGCCGTGTTCTTATCTCTGCAAGCCAAACGGACACACACACACACTCACACACGCACACACACACGCACACACGCACACCCACATACACTCTTCACCTCTCGACTCCTACCTATTAGTCGCCCCTTACAACTGGCAGGGTCTTCTTGCCTTGGCCGTATTCTTACCTCTGCAAGCCAGACGGACTCACACATATACACACACACTCACACACGCACACACACACGCACATGTACACGCACACGCACACACTCTCCACCTCTCGACTCCTATCCATTAGTCGCCTCTTAAGACAGGCAGGGCCTTCTTGCCTCGGCCGTATTCTTATCTCTGCAAGCCAAACGGACACACACACACAAATACACACACATACTCACACACGCACAAACACACGCACACACACAAAGACACATACACTCTTCACCTCTCGACTCCTATTCATTAGTCGCCTCTTACGACAGGCAGGGACTTCTTGCCACGGCCGTGTTCTTATCTCTGCGAGCCGACCGGACACACACACTCACACACACAAGCACGCACACACGCACACATACGCACACACACAAATACACTTTTCACCTCTCGACTCCTACCCATTAGTCGCCTCTTACGACAGGCATGGCCTTCTTGCCTCGGCCGTATTCTAATTTCTGCGAACCGAATGGACACACACATACATACACACACACATTTACACACGCACAAACACACACACACCCACACACGCACACACACATACACATAAACTATTCACCTCTCAACTCCTACCTATAAGTCGCCCCTTACAAGGGGCAGGGCCTTCTTGCCTCGGCCGTATTCTAATCTCTGCGAACCGAATGGACACACACATACATACACACACATATTTACACACGCACAAACACAAACACACCCACACACGCACACACACATACACATACACTCTTAACATCTCGACTCCTACCCATTAGTCTCCTCTTACGACATTCAGGGACTTCTTGCCACGGACGTGTTCTTATCTCTGCAAGCCGAACGGACACACACACATACTCACACACGCACACACACACGCACACACGTACACACACACATACACTCTTCACCTCTCGACTCCTACCTATTAGTCGTCTCTTACGACAGGCAGGGCCTTCTTGCCACGGCCGTGTTCTCATTTCAGCGAGCCGACCGGACACACACACACAAACACACGCACACAGGCACAAACGCACACACGCAAACGCACACGCACACGCACACACTCTTTACCTCTAGACTCCTATCCTTTAGTCGCCTCTTAAGACAGGCAGGGCCTTCTTGCCACGGCCGTGTTCTTCTCTCTGCAAGCCGAACGGACACACACACACACGCACACACAAACACACGCACACAGGCACAAACGCACACACGCAAACGCACACGCACACGCACACACTCTTTACCTCTAGACTCCTATCCATTAGTCGCCTCTTAAGACAGGCAGGGCCTTCTTGCCTCGGCCGTATTCTTATCTCTGCAAGCCCAACGGACACACACACATACACACACACACTCACACACGCACAAACACACGCACACACGTACACAAACTTACACTCTTTACCTCTCGACTCCTACCTATTAGTCGCCTCTTACGATAGGCAGGGCCTTCTTGCCTCAGTCGTGTTCTTATTTCTGCAAGCCGAACTAACACACACACATACTCACACACGCACACACACACGCACACACGCACACACACACATACACTCTTCACCTCTCGACTCCTACTTATTACTCGCCTCTTACGACAGGCAGGGCCTCCTTGCCACGGCTGTGTTCTTATCTCTGGGAGCCGACCGCACACACACACACTCACACACTCACATACACACACACTTAAACACGCACGTACACGTACACGCACACACTCTCCACCTCTCGACTCCTATCCATTAGTTGCCTCTTAAGACAGGCAAAGCCTTCTTGCCACGGCCGTAATCTTATCTCTGCGAGCCGAGCGGACAAACACACACACTCACAAACACACACACACACATACACTCTTCACCTCGCGACCCCTACCTTTTAGTCGCCTCTTACGACAGGCAGGGCCTTCTTGCCCCGGCCGTATTCATATCTCTGCAAGCCGAACGGACACACACACTTATACACACACACTCACACACGCACAAACACACATACACGCACACACGCACACACACATACAGTCTTCACCTCTCGACTCCTACCAATTAGTCGCTCCTTACAGTAAGCATGGCCTTCTTGCCACGGCCGTATTCTTATCTCTGCAAGCCGAACGGACACACACACTCATACACATACACCCACACACGCACAAACACACACACGCGCACACACGCACACACACACTCACACACGCACACACACACATAGACTCTTCACCTCTCGACTCCTACTTATTAGTCGACCCTTACAAGAGGCAGGGCCTTCTGGCCTGGGCCGTATTCTTATCTCTGCAAGCCAAACGGACACACACACATACACACACACTCACACACGCCCACACACGCACACACACACACGCACATACACTCTTCACCTCTCGACTCCTACCCATTATTCTCCTCTTACGACAGGCAGGGACTGCTTGCCACGGTCGTGTTCTTATCTCTGCAAGCCGAACGGACACACACACATACTCACACACGCACACACACACGCACACACGCACACACACACATACACTCTTCACCTCTCGACTCCTACCTATTAGTCGCCCATTACAACTGGCAGGGTCTTCTTGCCTTAGCCGTATTCTTACCTCTGCAAACCAGACGGTCTCACAAACATACACACACACTCGCACACGCACACACACACACGCAAACGTACACGCACACGCATACACTCTCCACCTCTCGACTCCTATCCATTAGTCGCCTCTTAAGACAGGCAGGGCCTTCTTGCCTCGGCCGTATTCTTATCTCTGCAAGCCAAACGGACACACACACACAAATACACACACATACTCACACACGCACAAACACACGCACACACACAAAGACACATACACTCGTCACCTCTCGACTCGGACACACACACTCACACACACAAGCACGCACACACGCACACACACGCACACACACAAATACACTTTTCACCTCTCGACTCCTACCCATTAGTCGCCTCTTACGACAGGCATGGCCTTCTTGCCTCGGCCGTATTCTAATCTCTGCGAACCGAATGGACACACACATACATACACACACACACATTTACACACGCACATACACACACACACCCACACACGCACACACATACACATACACTATTCACCTCTCAACTCCTACCTATTAGTCGCCCCTTAAAAGAGGCAGGGCCTTCTTGCCTCGGCCGTATTCTAATCTCTGCGAACCGAATGGACACACACATACATACACACACATATTTACACACGCACAAACACACACACACCCACACACGCACACACACATACACTCTTAACCTCTCGACTCCTACCCATTAGTCGCCTCTTACGACATTCAGGGACTTCTTGCCACGGACGTGTTATTATCTCTGCAAGCCGAACGGACACACACACATACTCACACACGCACACACACACGCACACACGTACACACACACATACACTCTTCACCTCTCGACTCCTACCTATTGACTCCTATCCATTAGTCGCCTCTTAAGACAGGCAGGGCCTTCTTGCCACGGCCGTGTTCTTCTCTCTGCAAGCCGAACGGACACACACACACACGCACACACAAACACACGCACACAGGCACACACGCACACACGGACACGTACACGCACACGCACACACTCTCCACCTCTCGACTCCTATCCATTAGTCGCCTCTTAAGACAGGCAGGGCCTTCTTGCCTCGGCCGTATTCTTATCTCTGCAAGCCAAACGGACACACACACATACACACACACACACTCACACACGCACAAACACACGCACACACGCACACAAACATACACTCTTTACCTCTCGACTCCTACCTATTAGTCGCCTCTTACGATAGGCAGGGCCTTCTTGCCTCAGTCGTGTTCTTATTTCTGCAAGCAAAACGGACACACACACACACGCACACACAAACACACGCACACAGGCACACACGCACACACGCACACGTACACGCACACGCACAAACTCTCCACCTCTCGACTCCTATCCATTAGTCGCCTCTTAAGACAGGCAGGGCCTTCTTACCTCGGCCGTATTCTTATCTCTGAAAGCCAAACGGACACACACACATACACACACACACTCAAACACGCACAAACACACGCACACACGCACACAAACATACACTCTTTACCTCTCGACTCCTACCCATTATTCCCCTCTTACGACAGGCAGGGACTTTTTGCCACGGCCGTGTTCTTACACACACACACGCACACGCACACGCACACGCACACGCACACACTCTTCACCTCTCGACTCCTACCCATTATTCTCCTCTTACGACAGGCAGGGACTTCTTGCCACGGCCGTGTTCTTATCTCTGCAAGCCAAACGGACACACACACACACGCACACACACACGCACACGCACACGCACACGCACACACTCTTCACCTCTCGACTCCTACCCATTATTCTCCTCTTACGACAGGCAGGGACTTCTTGCCACGGCCGTGTTCTTATCTCTGCAAGCCGAACGGACACACACATACACACACACACTCACACACACACACGTACACACGCACGCACACACGCACACAAACATACACTCACACACACAAACACGCACATACGCACACACACATACTTTCTTCATCTCTCGACTTCTACCTATTAGTCGTCTCTCACGACAGGCAGGGCCTTCTTGCCTCGGCCGTGTTCTTATCTCTGCAAGCCGAACGGACACACACACATACTCACACACGCACACACACACGCACACACGCACCCACACACATACACACTTCACCTCTCGACTCCTACTTATTAGTCGCACACTCTTCACCTCTCGACTCCTACCCATTAGTCGCCCCGTACGATTTGCATCGCCTTCTTGCCACGGCTGTTTTCTTATCTCTGCAAGCCGAAGGGACACACACACATACACACACACACACTCACAAACACACACACACACACGCACGCACACACGCACACACACATACACTCCCACACACACAAAAACGCACACACGCACACACACATACATTCTTCACCTCTCGACTCCTACCTATTAGTCTTCTCTTACGATGGGCAGGGCCTTCTTGCCTTGGTCGTGTTCTTATCATTGCAAGCCGAACGGACACACACACATACTCACACACGCACACACAGACGCACACACGCACACAAACATACACTCTTCACCTCTCGACTCCTACCTATTAGTCGCCTCTTACGATAGGCAGGGCCTTCTTGCCTCGGTCGTGTTCTTATTTCTGCAAAGCCGAACTAACACACACACATACTCACACACGCACACACACACGAACACAAGCACACACACACATACACTCTTCACCTCTCGACTCCTACTTATTACTCGCCTCTTACGACAGGCAAAGCCTTCTTGCCACGGCTGTGTTCTTACCTCTGCGAGCCAAACGGACACACATACACACATACTCACACACGCACACACACACGCACACACGCACACAACCATACGCTCTTCACCTCACGACACCTATCTATTAGTCGCCTCTTACGATAGGCAGGGCCTTCTTGCCTCGGTCGTGTTCTTATCTCTGCAAGTCGAACTAACACACACACATACTCACACACGCACACACACACGCACACACGCACACACACACACGCACATACACTCTTCACCTCTCGACTCCTACCCATTATTAAGCAGTCCCTGCCTCTTACGACAGGCAGGGACTGCTTGCCACGGTCGTGTTCTTATCTCTGCAAGCCGAACGGACACACACACATACTCACACACGCACACACACACAGATACACTCTTCACCTCTCGACTCCTACCTATTAGTCGCCCATTACAACTGGCAGGGTCTTCTTGCCTTAGCCGTATTCTTACCTCTGCAAGCCAGACGGTCTCACACACATACACACACACTCACACACGCACACACACACACGCAAACGTACACGCACACGCACACACTCTCCACCTCTCGACTCCTATCCATTAGTCGCCTCTTAAGACAGGCAGGGCCTTCTTGCCTCGGCCGTATTCTTATCTCTGCAAGCCAAACGGACACACACACACAAATACACACACATACTCACACACGCACAAACACACGCACACACACAAAGACACATACACTCGTCACCTCTCGACTCGGACACACACACTCACACACACAAGCACGCACACACGCACACACACGCACACACACAAATACACTTTTCACCTCTCGACTCCTACCCATTAGTCGCCTCTTACGACAGGGATGGCCTTCTTGCCTCGGGCGTATTCTAATCTCTGCGAACCGAATGGACACACACATACATACACACACACACATTTACACACGCACATACACACACACACCCACACACGCACACACATACACATACACTATTCACCTCTCAACTCCTACCTATTAGTCGCCCCTTAAAAGAGGCAGGGCCTTCTTGCATCGGTCGTGTTCTTATTTCTGCAAAGCCGAACTAACACACACACATACTCACACACGCACACACACACGAACACAAGCACACACACACATACACTCTTCACCTCTCGACTCCTACTTATTACTCGCCTCTTACGACAGGCAGGGCCTTCTTGCCACGGCTGTGTTCTTACCTCTGCGAGCCGAACGGACACACACACACATACTCACACACGCACACACACACGCACACACGCACACAACCATACGCTCTTCACCTCACGACTCCTATCTATTAGTCGCCTCTTACGATAGGCAGGGCCTTCTTGCCTCGGTCGTGTTCTTATCTCTGCAAGTCGAACTAACACACACACATACTCACACACGCACACACACACGCACACACGCACACACACATACACTTTTCACCTCTCGACTCCTATCCATTAGTCGCCCCGTACGATTTACATCGCTTTCTTGCCACGGCTGTTTTCTTATCTGTGCGAGCCGAAGGGACACACACACATACATGCACACACACTTTAAAATACACACACACACGCACACACACACACACCCACATACACTCAGACACACACAAACACGCCCACACGCACACACACATACATTCTTCACCTCTCGACTCCTACCTATTAGTCGCCTCTTACGATAGGCAGGGCCTTCTTGCCTCAGCCGTGTTCTTATTTCTGCAAGCCGAACTAACACACACACATACTCACACACGCACACACACACGCACACACTCACACACTCACATACACACACACACTTAAACACGCACGCACACGTACACGCACACACTCTCCAGCTCTCGACTCCTATCTATCCCAGACAGGGACTACTTGCCACAGCCGAGTTCTTATCTCTGTGTGCCGAACAGACACACACACTCACACACACACGCACGCTCACACGCACACACACACGCACACACACACACACACACAAATACACTCTTTACCTCTCGACTCCTACCTTTTAGTCGCCTCTTACGATAAGCAGTGCATTCTTGCCGCGGTCGTGTTCTCATCTCTGCAAGCCGAACTAACACACACATATACTCACACACGCACACACACACGCACACACACACGCACACACGCACACACACACATACACTCTTCACCTCTCGACTCCTACTTATTAGTCGACCCTTACAAGAGGCAGGGCCTTCTGGCCTCGGCCGTATTCTTATCTCTGCAAGCCAAACAAACACACACACATACACACACACTCACACATGCCCACACACGCACATACGCACAGACACACACACATACACTCTTCTCCTCTCGACTCCTACCCATTAGTCGCCTTTTAAGACAGGCAGGGCCTTCTTGCCACGGACGTATTCTTATCTCTGCAAGCCGAACGGACACACACACGAACACTCACACACGCACACACACATGCACACACGCACACACACACATACACTCTTCACCTCTCGACTCCTACCTGTTAGTCGCCCCTTACAACAGGCAGGGTCTTCTTGCCTTGGCCGTATTCTTACCTCTGCAAGCCAGACAGACACACACACATACAGACACACTCACACACGCACACACACACGCACACACGCACACACACACATACACTCTTCACCTCTCGACTCCTACCTTTTAGTCGCCTCTTACGATAAGCAGTGCATTCTTGCCGCGGTCGTGTTCTCATCTCTGCAAGCCGAACTAACACACACATATACTCACACACGCACACACACACGCACACACACACGCACACACGCACACACACACATACACTCTTCACCTCTCGACTCCTACTTATTAGTCGACCCTTACAAGAGGCAGGGCCTTCTGGCCTCGGCCGTATTCTTATCTCTGCAAGCCAAACAAACACACACACATACACAAACACTCACACATGCCCACACACGCACATACGCACACACACACACACACACACATACACTCTTCTCCTCTCGACTCCTACCCATTAGTCGCCTCTTAAGACAGGCAGGGCCTTCTTGCCACGGACGTATTCTTATCTCTGCAAGCCGAACGGACACACACACGAACACTCACACACGCACACACACATGCACACACGCACACACACACATACACTCTTCACCTCTCGACTCCTACCTGTTAGTCGCCCCTTACAACAGGCAGGGTCTTCTTGCCTTGGCCGTATTCTTACCTCTGCAAGCCAGACGGACACACACACATACAGACACACTCACACACGCACACACACACGCACACACGCACACACACATACAATCTTCACCTCTCGACTCCTACCTTTTAGTCGCCTCTTACGATAAGCAGTGCATTCTTGCCGCGGTCGTGTTCTCATCTCTGCAAGCCGAACTAACACACACATATACTCACACACGCACACACACACGCACACACACACGCACACACGCACACACACACATACACTCTTCACCTCTCGACTCCTACTTATTAGTCGACCCTTACAAGAGGCAGGGCCTTCTGGCCTCGGCCGTATTCTTATCTCTGCAAGCCAAACAAACACACACACATACACACACACTCACACATGCCCACACACGCACATACGCACACACACACACACATACACTCTTCTCCTCTCGACTCCTACCCATTAGTCGCCTCTTAAGACAGGCAGGGCCTTCTTGCCACGGACGTATTCTTATCTCTGCAAGCCGAACGGACACACACACGAACACTCACACACGCACACACACATGCACACACGCACACACACACATACACTCTTCACCTCTCGACTCCTACCTGTTAGTCGCCCCTTACAACAGGCAGGGTCTTCTTGCCTTGGCCGTATTCTTACCTCTGCAAGCCAGACGGACACACACACATACACACACACTCACACACACACACACGCACGCACACACGCACACACGCACACACACACATATACACTCTTCACCTCTCGACTTATACCCATTATTCTTCTCTTTCGAAAGGCAGGGACTACTTGCCACAGCCGAGTTCTTATCTCTGTGTGCCGAACAGACACACACACTCACACACACACGCACGCTCAGACGCACACACACACGCACACACACACACACACAAATACACTCTTTACCTCTCGACTCCTACCCATTAGTCGCCTCTTACGACAGGCATGTCCTTCTTGCCTCGGCCGTATTCTAATCTCTGCGAGCCGAACGGACACACACATACATACACACATACTTACACACGCAAACACAAACGAACACACACACACACACACACATACACTCTTCATCTCTCGACTCCTACCAATTAGTCGCTCCTTACAGCAAGCATGGCCTTCTTGCCACGGCCGTATTCTTATCTCTGCAAGCCGAACGGATACACACACTCACACACACATGCACGCACACACGCACACACACACTCACACACGCACAAACACACGCAGACACGCACACACACACACATACACTCTTTACCTTTCGACTCCTACCCATTAGTCGCCTCTTACGACAGACAGGGACTACTTGCCACAGCCGAGTTCTTATCTCTGTGTGCCGAACAGACACACACACTCACACACACACGCACGCTCACACGCACACACACACGCACACACACACACACACAAATACACTCTTTACCTCTCGACTCCTACCTTTTAGTCGCCTCTTACGATAAGCAGTGCATTCTTGCCGCGGTCGTGTTCTCATCTCTGCAAGCCGAACTAACACACACATATACTCACACACGCACACACACACGCACACACACACGCACACACGCACACACACACATACACTCTTCACCTCTCGACTCCTACTTATCAGTCGACCCTTACAAGAGGCAGGGCCTTCTGGCCTCGGCCGTATTCTTATCTCTGCAAGCCAAACAAACACACACACATACACACACACTCACACATGCCCACACACGCACATACGCACAGACACACACACATACACTCTTCTCCTCTCGACTCCTACCCATTAGTCGCCTTTTAAGACAGGCAGGGCCTTCTTGCCACGGACGTATTCTTATCTCTGCAAGCCGAACGGACACACACACGAACACTCACACACGCACACACACATGCACACACGCACACACACACATACACTCTTCACCTCTCGACTCCTACCTGTTAGTCGCCCCTTACAACAGGCAGGGTCTTCTTGCCTTGGCCGTATTCTTACCTCTGCAAGCCAGACAGACACACACACATACAGACACACTCACACACGCACACACACACGCACACACACACATACACTCTTCACCTCTCGACTCCTACCTTTTAGTCGCCTCTTACGATAAGCAGTGCATTCTTGCCGCGGTCGTGTTCTCATCTCTGCAAGCCGAACTAACACACACATATACTCACACACGCACACACACACGCACACACACACGCACACACGCACACACACACATACACTCTTCACCTCTCGACTCCTACTTATTAGTCGACCCTTACAAGAGGCAGGGCCTTCTGGCCTCGGCCGTATTCTTATCTCTGCAAGCCAAACAAACACACACACATACACAAACACTCACACATGCCCACACACGCACATACGCACACACACACACACACATACACTCTTCTCCTCTCGACTCCTACCCATTAGTCGCCTCTTAAGACAGGCAGGGCCTTCTTGCCACGGACGTATTCTTATCTCTGCAAGCCGAACGGACACACACACGAACACTCACACACGCACACACACATGCACACACGCACACACACACATACACTCTTCACCTCTCGACTCCTACCTGTTAGTCGCCCCTTACAACAGGCAGGGTCTTCTTGCCTTGGCCGTATTCTTACCTCTGCAAGCCAGACGGACACACACACATACACACACACTCACACACACACACACGCACGCACACACGCACACACGCACACACACACATATACACTCTTCACCTCTCGACTCCTACCCATTATTCTTCTCTTTCGAAAGGCAGGGACTACTTGCCACAGCCGAGTTCTTATCTCTGTGTGCCGAACAGACACACACACTCACACACACACGCACGCTCACACGCACACACACACGCACACACACACACACACACAAATACACTCTTTACCTCTCGACTCCTACCCATTAGTCGCCTCTTACGACAGGCATGTCCTTCTTGCCTCGGCCGTATTCTAATCTCTGCGAGCCGAACGGACACACACATACATACACACATACTTACACACGCAAACACAAACGAACACACACACACACACACACATACACTCTTCATCTCTCGACTCCTACCAATTAGTCGCTCCTTACAGCAAGCATGGCCTTCTTGCCACGGCCGTATTCTTATCTCTGCAAGCCGAACGGACACACACACTCATACACACACACTCACACACGCACAAACACACACACACGCACACACGCACACACACATACACTCTTCACCTCTCGACTCCTACCTTTTAGTCGCCTCTTACGATAAGCAGTGCATTCTTGCCGCGGTCGTGTTCTCATCTCTGCAAGCCGAACTAACACAC
>NW_027311899.1:292500-295000 GCF_040954645.1 Diabrotica undecimpunctata | reverse complement strand
TTCACCTCTCGACTCCTACCCATTCGTCGCCTCTTACGACAGGCAGGTCCTTCTTGCTTCGGCCGTGTTCTTATCTCTGCAGGCTGAACGGACACACACACATACTCACACACGCACACACACACGCACACACGCACACACACACATACAATCTTCACCTCTCGACTCCTACCTATTAGTCGCCTCTTACGAAAGGCAGGGCCTTCTTGCCTCAGTCAAGTTCTTATCTCTGCAAGCCGAACTAACACACACACATACTCATACATGCACACACACACGCACACACGCACACACACATACACTCTTAACCTCCCGACTCCTACTTATTAGTCGAACCTTACAAGAGGCAGATCCTCCTTGCCGCGGCCAATTCTTATCTCTGCAAGCCAAACGGACACACACACATACACACACTCACACACGCACACACACGGACACACGCACAGACAGACATACACTCTTCACCTCTCGACTCCTATCCATTAGTCGCCTCTTAAGACAGGCAGGGCCTTCTTGCCACGGACGTATTATTATCTCTGCGGGCCGAACGGACACACACACACACTCATACACACACATACACTCCTAACCTCTCGACTCCTACCCATTAGTGGCCTCTTACGACATTCAGGGACTTCTTGCCACGGACGTATTTTTATCTTTGCAAGACGAACGGACACACACACATACTCACACACGCACACACACACACGCACACACGCACACTCACACACATACACTCTTTACCTCTCAACTCCAACCTATTAGTCGCCCCTTACAACAGGCAGGGTCTTCTTGCCTTGGCCGTATTATTATCTCTGCAAGCCTGACGGACACACACACATACACACACACTCACACACGCACACACACACGCACACACACACATACACTCTTCACCTTTCGACTCCTACCCATTAGTCGCCTCTTACGACAGGCAGGGCCTTCTTGCCACGGCCATGTTCTTATCTCTGCGAGCGGAACGGTCATACACACACACTCACACACACATGCACGCTCACACGCAGACACACACACACGCACAGGCACACGCACACGCACACACTCTCCACCTCTCGACTCCTATCCATTTGTCACCTCTTAAGACAGGCAGGGCCTTCTTGACTCGGCCGTATTCTTATCTTTGCAAGCCGAACGGACACACACACTTACACACACACGCACGCACACACGCACACATACACACACAAACACTCACACATGCACAAACACACGCACACACGCACACACGCACACACGCACACACGCACACACACACACATACACTCTTCACGTCTCGACTCCTACCCATTAGTCGCCTCTTACGACAGGCAGGAACTTCTTGCCACAGCCGTGTTCTTATCTCTGAAAGCCGAAAGGACACACACACACACGCGCACACAAACACACGCACACAGGCACACACGCACACACGCACACGCACCCGCACACGCACACACTCTCCACCTCTCGACTCCTATCCATTAGTCGCCTCTTAAGACAGGCAGGGTCTTCTTGCCACAGACGTATTCTCATCTCTGCAAGCCGAACGGATACACACACACTCGCACACATACACACACACACATACACGCTTCACCCCTCGACTCCTACCCATTAGTCGACTCTTACGACATTCAGGGAATTCTTGCCACGGCCGTGTTCTTATCTCTGCGACCCGAACGGACACACACACACACTCACACACACACACGCACGCACACACCCACACACACACATACAGTCTTCACCTCTCGACTCCTACCTATTAGTCGCCTCTTACGATAGGCAGGGCCTTCTTGCCTCGGTCAAGTTCTTATCTCTGTGAGCCGAACGGACACACACACTGACACACACACGCACGCACACACACACACACACACACACACACACACACACACAAATACACCCTCCACCTCTCGACTTCTACCCATTAGTCGCCTCTTACGACAGGCATGGCCTTCTTGCTTCGGTCGTATTCTAATTTCTGCAAGCCGAACGGACACACACATACAAACACACATACTTACACACGCACACACAAAGGAACATACACACACACATACACTCTTCATCTCTCGACTCCCACCAATTAGTCGCTTATCTCTTATACCTTCTTATCTCTGCGAGCCAAACGGACACACACACACTTACACACACAAATACACACACACACTCACACACGCACACACACGCACACACACACACACATACACTCTTCACCTCTCGACTCCTACCCATTAGTCGCCTCTCACGACAGGCAGGGCCTTCTTGCCTCGGCCGTATTATTATCTCTGCAAGCCGAACAGACACACACACACTCACACACTTACACACGCACACACACGCACACACACACACACACATACCCTCTTCACCTCTCGACTCCTACCCATAAGTCGCCTCTTACGACAGGCAAGGCCTTCTTGCTACGGCCGTGTTCTCATTTCTGCGAGCCGACCGGACACACACACACACGCACACACAAACACACGCACAC
>NW_027311899.1:267500-280000 GCF_040954645.1 Diabrotica undecimpunctata | reverse complement strand
GGTCTTCTTGCCTTGGCCGTATTATTATCTCTGCAAGCCTGACGGACACACACACATACACACACTCACACACGCACACACACGCACACACACACATACACTCTTCACCTTTCGACTCCTACCCATTTGTCGCCTCTTACGACAGGCACGGCCTTCTTGCCACGGCCATGTTCTTATCTCTGCGAGCGGAACAAGCATACACACACACTCACACACACATGCACGCTCACACGCAGACACACACACGCACACGCACACGCACACGCACACGCACACACTCTCCACCTCTTGACTCCTATCCATTTGTCACCTCCTAAGACAGGCAGGGCCTTCTTGACTCGGCCGTATTCTTATCTTTGCAAGCCGAACGGACACACACACTTACACACACACGCACGCACACACGCACACATACACACACAAACACTCACACATGCACAAACACACGCACACACGCACACACGCACACACGCACACACACACACACACATACACTCTTCACCTCTCGACTCCTACCCATTAGTCGCCTCTTACGACAGGCAGGAACTTCTTGCCACAGCCGTGTTCTTATCTCTGAAAGCCGAAAGGACACAGACACACACGCGCACACAATCACACGCACACACGCACACACGCACACGCTCACGCACACGCACACACTCTCCACCTCTCGACTCCTACCCATTAGTCGCCTCTTACGACAGGCATGGCCTTCTTACCACGGCTGTATTTTTATCTCTGCAAGCCAAAGGGACACACACACACATACACACACATACACACACACATTCACACACACACACACGCGCACACACGTACACTCTTCACCCCTCGACTACAACCCATTAGTCGCCTCTTACGACAGGCATTGCCTTCTTGCCACCGCTGTTTTGTTATCTCTGCGAGCCGAAGGGACACACACACATACACACACACACACACTCACAAAAACACACACACACGCAAACACGAACGCACACACGCACACACACACGCACACACGCACGCACACACGCACACACACATACACGCACACACGCACACACACATACATTCTTTACCTCTCGACTCCTACCCATTCGTCGCCTCTTACTACAGGCAGGTCCTTCTTGCTTCGGCCGTGTTCTTATCTCTGCAGGCTGAACGGACACACACACATACTCACACACGCACACACACACGCACACACGCACACACACACATACAATCTTCACCTCTCGACTCCTACCTATTAGTCGCCTCTTACGAAAGGCAGGGCCTTCTTGCCTCAGTCAAGTTCTTATCTCTGCAAGCCGAACTAACACACACACATACTCATACATGCACACACACACGCACACACGCACACACACATACACTCTTAACCTCCCGACTCCTACTTATTAGTCGAACCTTACAAGAGGCAGATCCTCCTTGCCTCGGCCAATTCTTATCTCTGCAAGCCAAACGGACACACACACATACACACACTCACACACGCACACACACGGACACACGCACAGACAGACATACGCTCTTCACCTCTCGACTCCTATCCATTAGTCGCCTCTTAAGACAGGCAGGGCCTTCTTGCCACGGACGTATTATTATCTCTGCGGGCCGAACGGACACACACACACACTCATACACACACATACACTCCTAACCTCTCGACTCCTACCCATTAGTGGCCTCTTACGACATTCAGGGACTTCTTGCCACGGACGTATTTTTATCTTTGCAAGACGAACGGACACACACACATACTCACACACGCACACACACACACGCACACACGCACACTCACACACATACACTCTTTACCTCTCAACTCCAACCTATTAGTCGCCCCTTACAACAGGCAGGGTCTTCTTGCCTTGGCCGTATTATTATCTCTGCAAGCCTGACGGACACACACACATACACACACACTCACACACGCACACACACACGCACACACACACATACACTCTTCACCTTTCGACTCCTACCCATTAGTCGCCTCTTACGACAGGCAGGGCCTTCTTGCCACGGCCATGTTCTTATCTCTGCGAGCGGAACGGTCATACACACACACTCACACACACATGCACGCTCACACGCAGACACACACACACGCACAGGCACACGCACACGCACACACTCTCCACCTCTCGACTCCTATCCATTTGTCACCTCTTAAGACAGGCAGGGCCTTCTTGACTCGGCCGTATTCTTATCTTTGCAAGCCGAACGGACACACACACTTACACACACACGCACGCACACACGCACACATACACACACAAACACTCACACATGCACAAACACACGCACACACGCACACACGCACACACGCACACACGCACACACACACACACACATACACTCTTCACGTCTCGACTCCTACCCATTAGTCGCCTCTTACGACAGGCAGGAACTTCTTGCCACAGCCGTGTTCTTATCTCTGAAAGCCGAAAGGACACACACACACACGCGCACACAAACACACGCACACAGGCACACACGCACACACGCACACGCACCCGCACACGCACACACTCTCCACCTCTCGACTCCTATCCATTAGTCGCCTCTTAAGACAGGCAGGGTCTTCTTGCCACAGACGTATTCTCATCTCTGCAAGCCGAACGGATACACACACACTCGCACACATACACACACACACATACACGCTTCACCCCTCGACTCCTACCCATTAGTCGACTCTTACGACATTCAGGGAATTCTTGCCACGGCCGTGTTCTTATCTCTGCGACCCGAACGGACACACACACACACTCACACACACACACGCACGCACACACCCACACACACACATACAGTCTTCACCTCTCGACTCCGACCTATTAGTCGCCTCTTACGATAGGCAGGGCCTTCTTGCCTCGGTCAAGTTCTTATCTCTGTGAGCCGAACGGACACACACACTGACACACACACGCACGCACACACACACACACACACACACACACACACACACACACACACACAAATACACCCTCCACCTCTCGACTTCGACCCATTAGTCGCCTCTTACGACAGGCATGGCCTTCTTGCTTCGGTCGTATTCTAATTTCTGCAAGCCGAACGGACACACACATACAAACACACATACTTACACACGCACACACAAAGGAACATACACACACACATACACTCTTCATCTCTCGACTCCCACCAATTAGTCGCTTATCTCTTATACCTTCTTATCTCTGCGAGCCAAACGGACACACACACACTTACACACACAAATACACACACACACTCACACACGCACACACACGCACACACACACACACATACACTCTTCACCTCTCGACTCCTACCCATTAGTCGCCTCTCACGACAGGCAGGGCCTTCTTGCCTCGGCCGTATTATTATCTCTGCAAGCCGAACAGACACACACACACTCACACACTTACACACGCACACACACGCACACACACACACACACATACCCTCTTCACCTCTCGACTCCTACCCATAAGTCGCCTCTTACGACAGGCAAGGCCTTCTTGCTACGGCCGTGTTCTCATTTCTGCGAGCCGACCGGACACACACACACACGCACACACAAACACACGCACACAGGCACACACGCACACACGCACACGTACACGCACACGCACACACTCTCCAACTCTCGACTCCTTTCCATTAGTCGCCTCTTAAGACAGGCAGGGCCTTCTTGCCACGGACGCATTCTTATCTCTGCGAGCCGAACAGACACACACACACACACTCGCACACACACACACGCACGCACACATACACTCTTCACCTCTCGACTCCTACCCATTATTCTCCTCCTACGACAGGCAGCGACTTCTTGCCACGGCCGTGTTCTTATTTCTGCAAGCTGAACGGACACACACACAAACGCACACACAAACACATGCACACAGGTACACACGCACACACGCACACGCACACGCACACACTCTTCACCTCTCGATTCCTATCCATTAGTCGCCTCTTAAGACAGGCAGGGCCTTCGTGCCACGGGCGTATTCTTATCTCTGCGAGCCGAACGGACACACACACACACACACACGCACACACGCACAAACACACGCACACACAAACACACACATACACTCTTCACCTCTCGACTCCAATTCATTAGTCGCCTACTACGACAGGCAGGGACTTCTGGCCACGGCCGTGTTCTTATCTCTGCGAGCCGAACGGACACACACACACTTACACACACGCACACACACGCACACACGCACACACGCACGCACAAATACATTCTTCACCTCTCGACTCCTACCCATTAGTCGCCCCTTACGACTAGCATGGCTTTCTTGCCACGGCTGTTTTCTTATCTCTGCGAGCCGAAGACACACACACACTTACACACACACACACTCACAAAAAGACACACACACGCAAACACGAACGCACACACGCACACACACACACGCACACACGCACGCACACACGCACACACACATACACGCACACACGCACACACACATACATTCTTCACCTCTCGACTCCTACCTATTCGTCGCCTCTTACGACAGGCAGGGCCTTCTTGCCTTGGCCGTGTTCTTATCTCTGCAAGCCGAAGACACACACACATACACACACACACACTCACAAACACACACACACAGGCAAACACGCACGCACACACGCACACACACACGCACACAGGCACGCACACACGCACACACACATACACTCACACACACACACACACACGCACACACGCACACACACATACATTCTTCACCTCTCGACTCCTACCTATTAGTCGCCTCTTACGACAGGCAGGGTCTTCTTGCTTCGGCCGTGTTCTTATCTCTGCAAGCCGAACAGACACACACACACATACTCACACACGCATGCACACATACATTCTTCACCTCTCGACTAATACCTATTCGTCGCCTCTTACGACTGGCATGGCTTTCTTGCCGCGGCTGTGTTCTTATCTCTGCGAGCCGAAGACACACACACATACACACACGCACACACGCACGCACACACGCACACACACATACACTCACACACACACACACACACGCACACACGCACACACACATACATTCTTCACCTCTCGACTCCTACCTATTAGACGCCTCTTACGATAGGCAGGGCCTTCTTGCCTCGGTCAAGTTCTTATCTCTGCAAGCCGAACTAACACACACAAATACTCACACACGCACACACACACGCACACACGCACACACACATACACTCTTCACCTCTCGACTCCTACCCATTAGTCGCCTCTTACGACAGGCAGGAACTTCTTGCCACGGCCGAGTTCTTATCTCTGTAAGCCGAAAGGACACACACACTGACACACACACGCACGCACACACACACACACACACACACACAAATACACTCTCCACCTCTCGACTTCTACCCATTAGTCGCCTCTTACGACAGGCATGGCCTTCTTGCTTCGGTCGTATTCTAATTTCTGCAAGCCGAACGGACACACACATACATAAACACACTTACACACGCACACACAAAGGAACACACACACACACATACACTCTTCATCTCTCGACTCCTACCAATTAGTCGCTCCTTACAGCAAGCATGGCCTCCTTGGCACGGCCGTATTCTTATCTATGCAAGCCGAACGGACACACACACATACACACACATACTTACACACACACGCACACACGCACACACGCACACACACATACACTCTTCACCTCTCGACTCCTACCCATTAGTCGCCTTTTACGACAGGCATGGCCTTCTTACCACGGCTGTATTTTTATTTCTGCGAGCCGAAGGGACACACACACACACACATACACACACATATACACACACATTCACACACACACACACACGCGCACACACGTACACTCTTCACCTCTCGACTCCAACCCATTAGTCGCCTCTTACGACAGGCATTGCCTTCTTGCAACCGCTGTTTTGTTATCTCTGCGAGCCGAAGGGGCACACACACATACACACACACACTTACACACACACACGCACACACGCACGCACAAATACATTCTTCACCTCTCGACTCCTACCCATTAGTCGCCCCTTACGACTGGCATGGCTTTCTTGCCACGGCTGTTTTCTTATCTCTGCGAGCCGAAGACACACACACACACACATACACACACACACACACTCACAAACACACACACACACACGCAAACAGGCACACACACGCACACACACACGCACACACGCACGCACACACGCACACACACATACACGCACACACGCACACACACATACATTCTTCACCTCTCGACTCCTACCTATTAGTCGCCTCTTACGACAGGCAGGGCCTTCTTGCTTCGGCCGTGTTCTTATCTCTGCAAGCTGAACGGACACACACGCATACTCACACACGCACACACACACGCATACACGCACACACACATACAATCTTCACCTCTCGACTCCTACCTATTAGTCGCCTCTTACGATAGGCAGGGCCTTCTTGCCTCGGACAAGTTCTTATCTCTGCAAGCCGAACTAACACACACACATACTCACACACGCACACACCCACGCACACACGCACACACACATACACTCTTCACCTCCCGACTCCTACTTATTAGTCGAACCTTACAAGAGGCAGATCCTCCTTGCCTCGGCCGTATTCTTATCTCTGCAAGCCAAATGGACACACACACATACACACACGCACACACGCTCACACACGGACACACGCACACACACACATACACTCTTCACCTCTCGACTCCTACCCATTAGTCGCCTCTTAAGACCGGCAGGGCCTTCTTGCCACGGACGTATTCTTATCTCTGCGGGCCGAACGGACACACACACATACCCACACACGCACACACACACGCACACACGCACACACACACACATACACTCTTCACCTCTCGACTCCTACCTATTAGTCGCCCCTTACAACAGGCAGGGTCTTCTTGCCTTGGCCGTATTATTATCTCTGCAAGCCTGACGGATACACACACATACACACACACTCACACACGCACACACACACGCACACACGCACACACGCACACACACACATACACTCTTCACCTCTCGACTCCTACCTATTAGTCGCCCCTTACAACAGGCAGGGTTTTCTTGCCTTGGCCGTATTATTATCTCTGCAAGCCTGACGGACACACACACATACACACACTCACACACGCACACACACGCACACACGCACACACACACACACACATACACTCTTCACCTTTCGACTCCTACCCATTTGTCGCCTCTTACGACAGGCAGGGCCTTCTTGACTCGGCCGTATTCTTATCTTTGCAAGCCGAACGGACACACATACTTACACACACACGCACGCACACACGCACACATACACACACAAACACTCACACATGCACAAACACACGCACACACGCACACACGCACACACACACAGATACACTCTTCACCTCTCGACTCCTACCTATTAGTCGCCTCTTACGATAGGCAGGAACTTCTTGCCACAGCCGTGTTCTTATCTCTGAAAGCCGAAAGGACACAGACACACACGCGCACACAAACACACGCACACAGGCACACACGCACACACGCACACGCTCACGCACACGCACACACTCTCCACCTCTCGACTCCTACCCATTAGTCGCCTCTTACGACAGGCATGGCCTTCTTACCACGGCTGTATTTTTATCTCTGCGAGCCGAAGGGACACACACACACATACACACACATACACACACACATTCACACACACACACACGCGCACACACGTACACTCTTCACCTCTCGACTCCAACCCATTAGTCGCCTCTTACGACAGGCATTGCCTTCTTGCAACCGCTGTTTTGTTATCTCTGCGAGCCGAAGGGGCACACACACATACACACACACACTTACACACACACACGCACACACGCACGCACAAATACATTCTTCACCTCTCGACTCCTACCCATTAGTCGCCCCTTACGACTGGCATGGCTTTCTTGCCACGGCTGTTTTCTTATCTCTGCGAGCCGAAGACACACACACACACACATACACACACACACACACTCACAAACACACACACACACACGCAAACAGGCACACACACGCACACACACACGCACACACGCACGCACACACGCACACACACATACACGCACACACGCACACACACATACATTCTTCACCTCTCGACTCCTACCTATTAGTCGCCTCTTACGACAGGCAGGGCCTTCTTGCTTCGGCCGTGTTCTTATCTCTGCAAGCTGAACGGACACACACGCATACTCACACACGCACACACACACGCATACACGCACACACACATACAATCTTCACCTCTCGACTCCTACCTATTAGTCGCCTCTTACGATAGGCAGGGCCTTCTTGCCTCGGACAAGTTCTTATCTCTGCAAGCCGAACTAACACACACACATACTCACACACGCACACACCCACGCACACACGCACACACACATACACTCTTCACCTCCCGACTCCTACTTATTAGTCGAACCTTACAAGAGGCAGATCCTCCTTGCCTCGGCCGTATTCTTATCTCTGCAAGCCAAATGGACACACACACATACACACACGCACACACGCTCACACACGGACACACGCACACACACACATACACTCTTCACCTCTCGACTCCTACCCATTAGTCGCCTCTTAAGACCGGCAGGGCCTTCTTGCCACGGACGTATTCTTATCTCTGCGGGCCGAACGGACACACACACATACCCACACACGCACACACACACGCACACACGCACACACACACATACACTCTTCACCTCTCGACTCCTACCTATTAGTCGCCCCTTACAACAGGCAGGGTCTTCTTGCCTTGGCCGTATTATTATCTCTGCAAGCCTGACGGATACACACACATACACACACACTCACACACGCACACACACACGCACACACGCACACACGCACACACACACATACACTCTTCACCTCTCGACTCCTACCTATTAGTCGCCCCTTACAACAGGCAGGGTTTTCTTGCCTTGGCCGTATTATTATCTCTGCAAGCCTGACGGACACACACACATACACACACTCACACACGCACACACACGCACACACGCACACACACACACACACATACACTCTTCACCTTTCGACTCCTACCCATTTGTCGCCTCTTACGACAGGCAGGGCCTTCTTGACTCGGCCGTATTCTTATCTTTGCAAGCCGAACGGACACACATACTTACACACACACGCACGCACACACGCACACATACACACACAAACACTCACACATGCACAAACACACGCACACACGCACACACGCACACACACACAGATACACTCTTCACCTCTCGACTCCTACCTATTAGTCGCCTCTTACGATAGGCAGGAACTTCTTGCCACAGCCGTGTTCTTATCTCTGAAAGCCGAAAGGACACAGACACACACGCGCACACAAACACACGCACACAGGCACACACGCACACACGCACACGCTCACGCACACGCACACACTCTCCACCTCTCGACTCCTACCCATTAGTCGCCTCTTACGACAGGCATGGCCTTCTTACCACGGCTGTATTTTTATCTCTGCGAGCCGAAGGGACACACACACACATACACACACATACACACACACATTCACACACACACACACGCGCACACACGTACACTCTTCACCTCTCGACTCCAACCCATTAGTCGCCTCTTACGACAGGCATTGCCTTCTTGCCACCGAAGTTTTGTTATCTCTGCGAGCCGAAGGGACACACACACATACACACACACACACTCACACACACACACACACACACGCACGCACAAATACATTCTTCACCTCTCGACTCCTACCCATTAGTCGCCCCTTACGACTAGCATGGCTTTCTTGCCACGGCTGTTTTCTTATCTCTGCGAGCCGAAGACACACACACACTTACACACACACACACACACTCACAAAAACACACACACACGCAAACACGAACGCACACACGCACACACACACACGCACACACGCGCGCACACACGCACACACACATACACGCACACACGCACACACACATACATTCTTCACCTCTCGACTCCTACCTATTCGTCGCCTCTTACGACAGGCAGGGCCTTCTTGCTTCGGCCGTGTTCTTATCTCTGCAAGCCGAACGGACACACACACATACTCACACACGCACGCACACATACACTCTTCTCCTCTCGACTCCTACCCATTAGTCGCCCCTTACGACTGGCATGGCTTTCTTGCCGCGGCTGTGTTCTTATCTCTGCGAGCCGAAGACACACACACACATACACACACACACACACTCACAAACACACACACACAGGCAAACACGCACGCACACACGCACACACACACGCACACACGCACGCACACACGCACACACACATACACTCACACACACACACACACACGCACACACGCACACACACATACATTCTTCACCTCTCGACTCCTACCTATTAGACGCCTCTTACGATAGGCAGGGCCTTCTTGCCTCGGTCAAGTTCTTATCTCTGCAAGCCGAACTAACACACACACACATACTGACACACGCACACACACACGCACACACGCACACACACATACACTCTTCACCTCTCGACTCCTACCCATTAGTCGCCTCTTACGACAGGCAGGAACTTCTTGCCACGGCCGAGTTCTTATCTCTGTGAGCCGAAAGGACACACACACTGACACACACACGCACGCACACACGCACACACACATACATTCACAAACACACAAACACGCACACACGCACACACACATACATTCTTCACCTCTCGACTCCTACCTATTAGACGCCTCTTACGATAGGCAGGGCCTTCTTGCCTCGGTCAAGTTCTTATCTCTGCAAGCCGAACTAACACACACACATACTCACACACGCACACACACACGCACACACGCACACACATGCACTCTTCACCTCTCGACTCCTACCTCTTAGTCGCCTCTTACGATAGGCAGGGCCTTCTTGCCTCGGTCGTGTTCTTATTTCTGCAAGCCGAACTAACACACACACATACTCACACACTCACAAACACACACAAACAGGCACACACATACACACACACACTCACAAACACACACACATACACGCAGGCCCACACGCACACACACATACACTCACACACACACAAACACGCACACACGCACACACACATACATTCTTCACCTCTCGACTCCTACCTATTAGTCGCCTCTTACGACAGGCAGAGCCTTCTTGCCTCGGCCGTGTTCCTATCTCTGTAAGCCGAACGGACACACACACATACTCACACACGCACACACACACGCACACACGCACACACACACATGCACTCTTCACCTCTCGACTCCTACCTATTCGTCGCCTCTTACGATAGGCAGGGCCTTCTTGCCTCGGTCGTGTTCTTATTTCTGCAAGCCGAACTAACACACACACATACTCACACACGCACACACACACGCACACACGCACACACACATACAATCTTCACCTCTCGAATCCTACCCATTAGTCGCCTCTTACGACAGGCAGGAACTTCTTGCCACGGCCGAGTTCTTATCTCTGTGAGCCGAAAGGACACACACACTGACACTTACACACGCACGCACACACGCACACACACATACACTCACAAACACACAAACACGCACACACGCACACACACATTCATTCTTCACCTCTCGACTCCTACCTATTAGTCGCCTCTTACGACAGGCAGGGCCTTCTTGCCTTGGCCGTGTTCTTATCACTGCAAGCCAAACGGACACACACACATACTCACACACGCACACACACACGCACACACGCACACACACACATACACTCTTCACCTCTCGACTCCTACCCATTAGTCGCCTCTTACGACAGGCAGGAACTTCTTGCCACGGCCGAGTTCTTATCTCTGTGAGCCGAAAGGACACACACACTGACACACACACGCACGCACACACGCACACACACATACATTCACAAACACACAAACACGCACACACGCACACACACATACATTCTTCACCTCTCGACTCCTACCTATTAGACGCCTCTTACGATAGGCAGGGCCTTCTTGCCTCGGTCAAGTTCTTATCTCTGCAAGCCGAACTAACACACACACATACTCACACACGCACACACACACGCACACACGCACACACACATGCACTCTTCACCTCTCGACTCCTACCTCTTAGTCGCCTCTTACGATAGGCAGGGCCTTCTTGCCTCGGTCGTGTTCTTATTTCTGCAAGCCGAACTAACACACACACATACTCACACACTCACAAACACACACAAACAGGCACACACATACACACACACACTCACAAACACACACACATACACGCAGGCCCACACGCACACACACATACACTCACACACACACAAACACGCACACACGCACACACACATACATTCTTCACCTCTCGACTCCTACCTATTAGTCGCCTCTTACGACAGGCAGAGCCTTCTTGCCTCGGCCGTGTTCCTATCTCTGTAAGCCGAACGGACACACACACATACTCACACACGCACACACACACGCACACACGCACACACACACACATGCACTCTTCACCTCTCGACTCCTAC
>NW_027311899.1:247500-257500 GCF_040954645.1 Diabrotica undecimpunctata | reverse complement strand
GCACACACACACGCACACACGCACACACACACATACAATCTTCACCTCTCGACTCCTACCTATTAGTCGCCTCTTACGAAAGGCAGGGCCTTCTTGCCTCAGTCAAGTTCTTATCTCTGCAAGCCGAACTAACACACACACATACTCATACATGCACACACACACGCACACACGCACACACACATACACTCTTAACCTCCCGACTCCTACTTATTAGTCGAACCTTACAAGAGGCAGATCCTCCTTGCCTCGGCCAATTCTTATCTCTGCAAGCCAAACGGACACACACACATACACACACTCACACACGCACACACACGGACACACGCACAGACAGACATACACTCTTCACCTCTCGACTCCTATCCATTAGTCGCCTCTTAAGACAGGCAGGGCCTTCTTGCCACGGACGTATTATTATCTCTGCGGGCCGAACGGACACACACACACACTCATACACACACATACACTCCTAACCTCTCGACTCCTACCCATTAGTGGCCTCTTACGACATTCAGGGACTTCTTGCCACGGACGTATTTTTATCTTTGCAAGACGAACGGACACACACACATACTCACACACGCACACACACACACGCACACACGCACACTCACACACATACACTCTTTACCTCTCAACTCCAACCTATTAGTCGCCCCTTACAACAGGCAGGGTCTTCTTGCCTTGGCCGTATTATTATCTCTGCAAGCCTGACGGACACACACACATACACACACACTCACACACGCACACACACACGCACACACACACATACACTCTTCACCTTTCGACTCCTACCCATTAGTCGCCTCTTACGACAGGCAGGGCCTTCTTGCCACGGCCATGTTCTTATCTCTGCGAGCGGAACGGTCATACACACACACTCACACACACATGCACGCTCACACGCAGACACACACACACGCACAGGCACACGCACACGCACACACTCTCCACCTCTCGACTCCTATCCATTTGTCACCTCTTAAGACAGGCAGGGCCTTCTTGACTCGGCCGTATTCTTATCTTTGCAAGCCGAACGGACACACACACTTACACACACACGCACGCACACACGCACACATACACACACAAACACTCACACATGCACAAACACACGCACACACGCACACACGCACACACGCACACACGCACACACACACACACATACACTCTTCACGTCTCGACTCCTACCCATTAGTCGCCTCTTACGACAGGCAGGAACTTCTTGCCACAGCCGTGTTCTTATCTCTGAAAGCCGAAAGGACACACACACACACGCGCACACAAACACACGCACACAGGCACACACGCACACACGCACACGCACCCGCACACGCACACACTCTCCACCTCTCGACTCCTATCCATTAGTCGCCTCTTAAGACAGGCAGGGTCTTCTTGCCACAGACGTATTCTCATCTCTGCAAGCCGAACGGATACACACACACTCGCACGCATACACACACACACATACACGCTTCACCTCTCGACTCCTACCCATTAGTCGACTCTTACGACATTCAGGGAATTCTTGCCACGGCCGTGTTCTTATCTCTGCGACCCGAACGGACACACACACACACTCACACACACACACGCACGCACACACCCACACACACACATACAGTCTTCACCTCTCGACTCCTACCTATTAGTCGCCTCTTACGATAGGCAGGGCCTTCTTGCCTCGGTCAAGTTCTTATCTCTGTGAGCCGAACGGACACACACACTGACACACACACGCACGCACACACACACACACACACACACACACACACACACACAAATACACCCTCCACCTCTCGACTTCTACCCATTAGTCGCCTCTTACGACAGGCATGGCCTTCTTGCTTCGGTCGTATTCTAATTTCTGCAAGCCGAACGGACACACACATACAAACACACATACTTACACACGCACACACAAAGGAACATACACACACACATACACTCTTCATCTCTCGACTCCCACCAATTAGTCGCTTATCTCTTATACCTTCTTATCTCTGCGAGCCAAACGGACACACACACACTTACACACACAAATACACACACACACTCACACACGCACACACACGCACACACACACACACATACACTCTTCACCTCTCGACTCCTACCCATTAGTCGCCTCTCACGACAGGCAGGGCCTTCTTGCCTCGGCCGTATTATTATCTCTGCAAGCCGAACAGACACACACACACTCACACACTTACACACGCACACACACACACACATACCCTCTTCACCTCTCGACTCCTACCCATAAGTCGCCTCTTACGACAGGCAAGGCCTTCTTGCTACGGCCGTGTTCTCATTTCTGCGAGCCGACCGGACACACACACACACGCACACACAAACACACGCACACAGGCACACACGCACACACGCACACGTACACGCACACGCACACACTCTCCAACTCTCGACTCCTTTCCATTAGTCGCCTCTTAAGACAGGCAGGGCCTTCTTGCCACGGACGCATTCTTATCTCTGCGAGCCGAACAGACACACACACACACACTCGCACACACACACACGCACGCACACATACACTCTTCACCTCTCGACTCCTACCCATTATTCTCCTCCTACGACAGGCAGCGACTTCTTGCCATGGCCGTGTTCTTATTTCTGCAAGCTGAACGGACACACACACAAACGCACACACAAACACATGCACACAGGTACACACGCACACACGCACACGCACACGCACACACTCTTCACCTCTCGATTCCTATCCATTAGTCGCCTCTTAAGACAGGCAGGGCCTTCGTGCCACGGGCGTATTCTTATCTCTGCGAGCCGAACGGACACACACACACACACGCACACACGCACAAACACACGCACACACACAAACACACACATACACTCTTCACCTCTCGACTCCAATTCATTAGTCGCCTACTACGACAGGCAGGGACTTCTTGCCACGGCCGTGTTCTTATCTCTGCGAGCCGAACGGACACACACACACTTACACACACGCACACACACGCACACACGCACACACGCACGCACAAATACATTCTTCACCTCTCGACTCCTACCCATTAGTCGCCCCTTACGACTAGCATGGCTTTCTTGCCACGGCTGTTTTCTTATCTCTGCGAGCCGAAGACACACACACACTTACACACACACACACTCACAAAAAGACACACACACGCAAACACGAACGCACACACGCACACACACACACGCACACACGCACGCACACACGCACACACACATACACGCACACACGCACACACACATACATTCTTCACCTCTCGACTCCTACCTATTCGTCGCCTCTTACGACAGGCAGGGCCTTCTTGCCTTGGCCGTGTTCTTATCTCTGCAAGCCGAAGACACACACACATACACACACACACACTCACAAACACACACACACAGGCAAACACGCACGCACACACGCACACACACACGCACACACGCACGCACACACGCACACACACATACACTCACACACACACACACACACGCACACACGCACACACACATACATTCTTCACCTCTCGACTCCTACCTATTAGTCGCCTCTTACGACACGCAGGGTCTTCTTGCTTTGGCCGTGTTCTTATCTCTGCAAGCCGAACAGACACACACACATACTCACACACGCATGCACACATACATTCTTCACCTCTCGACTAATACCTATTCGTCGCCTCTTACGACTGGCATGGCTTTCTTGCCGCGGCTGTGTTCTTATCTCTGCGAGCCGAAGACACACACACATACACACACGCACACACGCACGCACACACGCACACACACATACACTCACACACACACACACACACGCACACACGCACACACACATACATTCTTCACCTCTCGACTCCTACCTATTAGACGCCTCTTACGATAGGCAGGGCCTTCTTGCCTCGGTCAAGTTCTTATCTCTGCAAGCCGAACTAACACACACAAATACTCACACACGCACACACACACGCACACACGCACACACACATACACTCTTCACCTCTCGACTCCTACCCATTAGTCGCCTCTTACGACAGGCAGGAACTTCTTGCCACGGCCGAGTTCTTATCTCTGTAAGCCGAAAGGACACACACACTGACACACACACGCACGCACACACACACACACACACAAATACACTCTCCACCTCTCGACTTCTACCCATTAGTCGCCTCTTACGACAGGCATGGCCTTCTTGCTTCGGTCGTATTCTAATTTCTGCAAGCCGAACGGACACACACATACATAAACACACTTACACACGCACACAGAAAGGAACACACACACACACATACACTCTTCATCTCTCGACTCCTACCAATTAGTCGCTCCTTACAGCAAGCATGGCCTCCTTGGCACGGCCGTATTCTTATCTATGCAAGCCGAACGGACACACACACATACACACACATACTTACACACACACGCACACACGCACACACGCACACACACATACACTCTTCACCTCTCGACTCCTACCCATTAGTCGCCTTTTACGACAGGCATGGCCTTCTTACCACGGCTGTATTTTTATCTCTGCGAGCCGAAGGGACACACACACACACACACATACACACACATATACACACACATTCACACACACACACACACGCGCACACACGTACACTCTTCACCTCTCGACTCCAACCCATTAGTCGCCTCTTACGACAGGCATTGCCTTCTTGCAACCGCTGTTTTGTTATCTCTGCGAACCGAAGGGGCACACACACATACACACACACACTCACACACACACACGCACACACGCACGCACAAATACATTCTTCACCTCTCGACTCCTACCCATTAGTCGCCCCTTACGACTGGCATGGCTTTCTTGCCACGGCTGTTTTCTTATCTCTGCGAGCCGAAGACACACACACACACACATACACACACACACACACTCACAAACACACACACACACGCAAACAGGCACACACACGCACACACACACGCACACACGCACGCACACACGCACACACACATACACGCACACACGCACACACACATACATTCTTCACCTCTCGACTCCTACCTATTAGTCGCCTCTTACGACAGGCAGGGCCTTCTTGCTTCGGCCGTGTTCTTATCTCTGCAAGCTGAACGGACACACACGCATACTCACACACGCACACACACACGCATACACGCACACACACATACAATCTTCACCTCTCGACTCCTACCTATTAGTCGCCTCTTACGATAGGCAGGGCCTTCTTGCCTCGGACAAGTTCTTATCTCTGCAAGCCGAACTAACACACACACATACTCACACACGCACACACCCACGCACACACGCACATACACATACACTCTTCACCTCCCGACTCCTACTTATTAGTCGAACCTTACAAGAGGCAGATCCTCCTTGCCTCGGCCGTATTCTTATCTCTGCAAGCCAAATGGACACACACATACACACACGCACACACGCTCACACACGGACACACGCACACACACACATACACTCTTCACCTCTCGACTCCTACCCATTAGTCGCCTCTTAAGACCGGCAGGGCCTTCTTGCCACGGACGTATTCTTATCTCTGCGGGCCGAACGGACACACACACATACCCACACACGCACACACACACGCACACACGCACACACACACATACACTCTTCACCTCTCGACTCCTACCTATTAGTCGCCCCTTACAACAGGCAGGGTCTTCTTGCCTTGGCCGTATTATTATCTCTGCAAGCCTGACGGATACACACACATACACACACACTCACACACGCACACACACACGCACACACGCACACACGCACACACACACATACACTCTTCACCTCTCGACTCCTACCTATTAGTCGCCCCTTACAACAGGCAGGGTTTTCTTGCCTTGGCCGTATTATTATCTCTGCAAGCCTGACGGACACACACACATACACACACTCACACACGCACACACACGCACACACGCACACACACACACACATACACTCTTCACCTTTCGACTCCTACCCATTTGTCGCCTCTTACGACAGGCAGGGCCTTCTTGACTCGGCCGTATTCTTATCTTTGCAAGCCGAACGGACACACATACTTACACACACACGCACGCACACACGCACACATACACACACAAACACTCACACATGCACAAACACACGCACACACGCACACACGCACACACACACAGATACACTCTTCACCTCTCGACTCCTACCTATTAGTCGCCTCTTACGATAGGCAGGAACTTCTTGCCACAGCCGTGTTCTTATCTCTGAAAGCCGAAAGGACACAGACACACACGCGCACACAAACACACGCACACAGGCACACACGCACACACGCACACGCTCACGCACACGCACACACTCTCCACCTCTCGACTCCTACCCATTAGTCGCCTCTTACGACAGGCATGGCCTTCTTACCACGGCTGTATTTTTATCTCTGCGAGCCGAAGGGACACACACACACATACACACACATACACACACACATTCACACACACACACACACGCGCACACACGTACACTCTTCACCTCTCGACTCCAACCCATTAGTCGCCTCTTACGACAGGCATTGCCTTCTTGCCACCGAAATTTTCTTATCTCTGCGAGCCGAAGACACACACACACTTACACACACACACACACACTCACAAAAACACACACACACGCAAACACGAACGCACACACGCACACACACACACGCACACACGCGCGCACACACGCACACACACATACACGCACACACGCACACACACATACATTCTTCACCTCTCGACTCCTACCTATTCGTCGCCTCTTACGACAGGCAGGGCCTTCTTGCTTCGGCCGTGTTCTTATCTCTGCAAGCCGAACGGACACACACACATACTCACACACTCACGCACACATACACTCTTCTCCTCTCGACTCCTACCCATTAGTCGCCCCTTACGACTGGCATGGCTTTCTTGCCGCGGCTGTGTTCTTATCTCTGCGAGCCGAAGACACACACACACATACACACACACACACTCACAAACACACACACACAGGCAAACACGCACGCACACACGCACACACACACGCACACACGCACGCACACACGCACACACACATACACTCACACACACACACACACGCACACACGCACACACACATACATTCTTCACCTCTCGACTCCTACCTATTAGACGCCTCTTACGATAGGCAGGGCCTTCTTGCCTCGGTCAAGTTCTTATCTCTGCAAGCCGAACTAACACACACACATACTGACACACGCACACACACACGCACACACGCACACACACATACACTCTTCACCTCTCGACTCCTACCCATTAGTCGCCTCTTACGACAGGCAGGAACTTCTTGCCACGGCCGAGTTCTTATCTCTGTGAGCCGAAAGGACACACACACTGACCCACACACGCACGCACACACGCACACACACATACATTCACAAACACACAAACACGCACACACGCACACACACATACATTCTTCACCTCTCGACTCCTACCTATTAGACGCCTCTTACGATAGGCAGGGCCTTCTTGCCTCGGTCAAGTTCTTATCTCTGCAAGCCGAACTAACACACACACATACTCACACACGCACACACACACGCACACACGCACACACATGCACTCTTCACCTCTCGACTCCTACCTCTTAGTCGCCTCTTACGATAGGCAGGGCCTTCTTGCCTCGGTCGTGTTCTTATTTCTGCAAGCCGAACTAACACACACACATACTCACACACTCACAAACACACACAAACAGGCACACACATACACACACACACTCACAAACACACACACATACACGCAGGCCCACACGCACACACACATACACTCACACACACACAAACACGCACACACGCACACACACATACATTCTTCACCTCTCGACTCCTACCTATTAGTCGCCTCTTACGACAGGCAGAGCCTTCTTGCCTCGGCCGTGTTCCTATCTCTGTAAGCCGAACGGACACACACACATACTCACACACGCACACACACACGCACACACGCACACACACACACATGCACTCTTCACCTCTCGACTCCTACCTATTCGTCGCCTCCTACGATAGGCAGGGCCTTCTTGCCTCGGTCGTGTTCTTATTTCTGCAAGCCGAACTAACACACACACATACTCACACACGCACACACACACGCACACACGCACACACACATACAATCTTCACCTCTCGAATCCTACCCATTAGTCGCCTCTTACGACAGGCAGGAACTTCTTGCCACGGCCGAGTTCTTATCTCTGTGAGCCGAAAGGACACACACACTGACACTTACACACGCACGCACACACGCACACACACATACACTCACAAACACACAAACACGCACACACGCACACACACATTCATTCTTCACCTCTCGACTCCTACCTATTAGTCGCCTCTTACGACAGGCAGGGCCTTCTTGCCTTGGCCGTGTTCTTATCACTGCAAGCCAAACGGACACACACACATACTCACACACGCACACACACACGCACACACGCACACACACACACATACACTCTTCACCTCTCGACTCCTACCCATTAGTCGCCTCTTACGACAGGCAGGAACTTCTTGCCACGGCCGAGTTCTTATCTCTGTGAGCCGAAAGGACACACACACTGACACACACACGCACGCACACACGCACACACACATACATTCACAAACACACAAACACGCACACACGCACACACACATACATTCTTCACCTCTCGACTCCTACCTATTAGACGCCTCTTACGATAGGCAGGGCCTTCTTGCCTCGGTCAAGTTCTTATCTCTGCAAGCCGAACTAACACACACACATACTCACACACGCACACACACACGCACACACGCACACACACATGCACTCTTCACCTCTCGACTCCTACCTCTTAGTCGCCTCTTACGATAGGCAGGGCCTTCTTGCCTCGGTCGTGTTCTTATTTCTGCAAGCCGAACTAACACACACACATACTCACACACTCACAAACACACACAAACAGGCACACACATACACACACACACTCACAAACACACACACATACACGCAGGCCCACACGCACACACACATACACTCACACACACACAAACACGCACACACGCACACACACATACATTCTTCACCTCTCGACTCCTACCTATTAGTCGCCTCTTACGACAGGCAGAGCCTTCTTGCCTCGGCCGTGTTCCTATCTCTGTAAGCCGAACGGACACACACACATACTCACACACGCACACACACACGCACACACGCACACACACACACATGCACTCTTCACCTCTCGACTCCTACCTATTCGTCGCCTCTTACGATAGGCAGGGCCTTCTTGCCTCGGTCGTGTTCTTATCACTGCAAGCCAAACGGACACACACACATACTCACACACGCACACACACACGCACACACGCACACACGCACACACACACATACACTCTTCACCTCTCGACTCCTACCCATTAGTCGCCTCTTACGACAGGCAGGAACTTCTTGCCACGGCCGAGTTCTTATCTCTGTGAGCCGAAAGGACACACACACTGACACACACACGCACGCACACACGCACACACACATACATTCACAAACACACAAACACGCACACACGCACACACACATACATTCTTCACCTCTCGACTCCTACCTATTAGACGCCTCTTACGATAGGCAGGGCCTTCTTGCCTCGGTCAAGTTCTTATCTCTGCAAGCCGAACTAACACACACACATACTCACACACGCACACACACACGCACACACGCACACACACATACAATCTTCACCTCTCGAATCCTACCCATTAGTCGCCTCTTACGACAGGCAGGAACTTCTTGCCACGGCCGAGTTCTTATCTCTGTGAGCCGAAAGGACACACACACTGACACTTACACACGCACGCACACACGCACACACACATACACTCACAAACACACAAACACGCACACACGCACACACACATTCATTCTTCACCTCTCGACTCCTACCTATTAGTCGCCTCTTACGACAGGCAGGGCCTTCTTGCCTTGGCCGTGTTCTTAT
>NW_027311899.1:230000-242500 GCF_040954645.1 Diabrotica undecimpunctata | reverse complement strand
ACACACACACTCACACACGCACACACACGGACACACGCACACACACATACACCCTTAACCTCTCGACTCCTACTCATTAGTCGCCTCTTAAGACAGGCAGGGCCTTCTTGCCACTTGCCTCTTATTTTTGCGGGCCGAACGGACACACACACACACACACTCACACACACACACACACACACATACACTCTTAACCTCATGACTCCTACCCATTGGTCGCCTGTTACGACATTCAGGGACTTCTAGCCACGGACGTTTCTTATCTCTGCGGGACGAACGGACACACACACACACACACTCACACACACATACACTCTTAACCTCTCGACTTCTACCCATTAGTCGCCTCTTACGACATTCAGGGGCTTTTTGCCACGGACGTATTCTTATCTCTGCAAGCCGAACGGACACACACACATACTCACACACACACACACACACGCACACACGCACACACACACACACATACACTCTTCACCTCTCGACTCCTATCCATTAGTCGCCTCTTAAGACAGGCAGGGCCTTCTTGCCACGGACGTATTCTTATCTCAGCGGGCCGAACGGACACACACACACACACTCACACACACACATACACTCTTAACCTCTCGACTCCAACCGATTAGTCCCCTCTTACGACATTCAGGGGCTTCTTGCCACGGACGTATTCTTACCTCTGCAAGCCGAACGGACACACACACACTCTAACACACACACGCACGCACACACGCACACATACACACACAAACACACACTGACACACACACGCACGCACACACACACACACACACACACACACACAAATACACTCTCCACCTCTCGACTTCTACCCATTAGTCGCCTCTTACGACAGGCATGGCCTTCTTGCTTCGGTTGTATTCTAATTTCTGCAAGCCGAAAGAACACACACATACATACACACACACACACTTACACACGCACAAACACATACACACGTACACACAAACGAACACACGCACACACACACACGTACACTCTTCATCTCTCGACTCCTACCCATTAGTCGCTCCTTACAGCAAGCATGGCCTTCTTGCCACAGACGTATTCTTATCTCTGCGAGCAGAAGGGATACACACACACACACATACACACACATACTTACACACACACGCACACACGCACACACACATACACTCTTCACCTCTCGACTCCTACCCTCTTACGACAGGCGTGGCCTTCTTACCACGGCTGTATTTTTATCTCTGCCAACTGAAGGGACACACATACACACACACTCAAACACACACACATGCACACACGCACGCACACATACACTCTTCTCCTCTCGACTCCTACCTATTAGTCGCCTCTTACGACAGGCAGGGTCTTCTTGCTTCGGCCGTGTTCTTATCTCTGCAAGCCGAACAGACACACACACATACTCACACACGCACGCACACATACACTCTTCTCCTCTCGACTCCTACCCATTGGTCGCCCCTTACGACTGGCATGGCTTTCTTGCCGCGGCTGTGTTCTTATCTCATTAGTCGCCTCTTACGACAGGCATGGCCTTCTTGCTTCGGTCGTATTCTAATTTCTGCAAGCCGAACGGACACACACATACATACACACACACTTACACACGCACACACAAAGGAACACACACACATACACTCTTTATCTCTCGATTCCTACCAATTAGTCGCTCCTTACAGCAAGCATGGCCTTCTTGCCACGGCCGTATTCTTATCTATGCAAGCCGAACGGACACACACACATACACACACATACTTACACACACACGCACACACGCACACACGCACACACACACATACACTCTTCACCTCTCGACTCCTACCCATTAGTCGCCTTTTACGACAGGCATGGCCTTCTTACCACGGCTGTATTTTTATCTCTGCGAGTCGAAGGGACACACACACACATACACACACATACACACACACATTCACACACACACACACACGCGCACACACGTACACTCTTCACCTCTCGACTCCAACCCATAAGTCGCCTATTACGACAGGCATTGCCTTCTTGCAACCGCTGTTTTGTTATCTCTGCGAGCCGAAGGGACACACACACATACACACACACACTCACACACACACACGCACACACGCACGCACAAATACATTCTTCACCTCTCGACTCCTACCCATTAGTCGCCCCTTACGACTGGCATGGCTTTCTTGCCATGCGTTATGCTTTTATCTCTGCGAGCCGAAGACAGACACACACACTCATAAACACACACACACACGCAAACAGGCACGCACACACGCACACACACACGCACACACGCACGCACACACGCACACACACATACACGCACACACGCACACACACATTCATTCTTCACCTCTCGACTCCTACCTATTAGTCGCCTCTTACGACAGGCAGGACCTTCTTGCTTCGGCCGTGTTCTTATCTCTGCAAGCCGAACGGACACACACACATACTCACACACCCACACACACACACGCATACACGCACACACACACATACAATCTTCACCTCTCGACTCCTACCTATTAGTCGCCTCTTACGATAGGCAGGGCCTTCTTGCCTCGGACAAGTTCTTATCTCTGCAAGCCGAACTAACACACACACACTCACACACGCACACACACACGCACACACGCACACACACATACACTCTTCACCTCCCGACTCCTACTTATTAGTCGAACCTTACAAGAGGCAGATCCTCCTTGCCTCGGCCGTATTCTTATCTCTGCAAGCCAAATGGACACACACACACATACACACACTCACACACGCTTACACACGGACACACGCACACACACATACACTCTTCACCTCTCGACTCCTACCCATTAGTCGCCTTTTAAGACCGGCAGAGCCTACTTGCCACGGACGTATTCTTATCTCTGCGGGCCGAACGGACACACACACATACTCACACACGCACACACACACACGCACACACGCACACACACACACATACACTCTTAACCTCTCGACTCCTATCCATTAGTCGCCTCTTAAGACAGGCAGGGCCTTCTTGCCACGGACGTATTCTTATCTCTGCGGGCCGAACGGACACACACACACACACACTCTAACACACACACGCACGCACACACGCACACATACACACACAAACACACACTGACACACACACGCACGCACACACACACACACACACACACACACACAAATACACTCTCCACCTCTCGACTTCTACCCATTAGTCGCCTCTTACGACAGGCATGGCCTTCTTGCTTCGGTTGTATTCTAATTTCTGCAAGCCGAAAGAACACACACATACATACACACACACTTACACACGCACAAACACATACACACGTACACACAAACGAACACACGCACACACACACACGTACACTCTTCATCTCTCGACTCCTACCCATTAGTCGCTCCTTACAGCAAGCATGGCCTTCTTGCCACGGACGTATTCTTATCTCTGCGAGCAGAAGGGATACACACACACACATACACACACATACTTACACACACACGCACACACGCACACACACATACACTCTTCACCTCTCGACTCCTACCCATTAGTCGCCTCTTACGACAGGCATGGCCTTCTTACCACGGCTGTATTTTTATCTCTGCGAACTGAAGGGACACACATACACACACACTCAAACACACACACACATGCACACACGCACGCACACATACACTCTTCTCCTCTCGACTCCTACCTATTAGTCGCCTCTTACGACAGGCAGGGTCTTCTTGCTTCGGCCGTGTTCTTATCTCTGCAAGCCGAACAGACACACACACATACTCACACACGCACGCACACATACACTCTTCTCCTCTCGACTCCTACCCATTAGTCGCCCCTTACGACTGGCATGGCTTTCTTGCCGCGGCTGTGTTCTTATCTCTGCGAGCCGAAGACACACACACACATACACACACACGCACACTCACAAACACACACACACACAGGCAAACACGCACGCACACACGCACACACACACGCACACACACACGCACACACACATACATTCTTCACCTCTCGACTCCTACCTATTAGACGCCTCTTACGATAGGCAGGGCCTTCTTGCCTCGGTCAAGTTCTTATCTCTGCAAGCCGAACTAACACACACACATACTCACACACGCACACACACACGCACACACGCACACACACACACACATACACTCTTCACCTCTCGACTCCTACCCATTAGTCGCCTCTTACGACAGGCAGGAACTTCTTGCCACGGCCGAGTTTAATCTCTGTGAGCCGAAAGGACACACACACTGACACACACACGCACGCACACACACACACACACACACACAAATACACTCTCCACCTCTCGACTTCTACCCATTAGTCGCCTCTTACGACAGGCATGGCCTTCTTGCTTCGGTCGTATTCTAATTTCTGCAAGCCGAACGGACACACACATACATACACACACACTTACACACGCACACACAAAGGAACACACACACACACACATACACTCTTCATCTCTCGATTCCTACCAATTAGTCGCTCCTTACAGCAAGCATGGCCTTCTTGCCACGGCCGTATTCTTATCTATGCAAGCCGAATGGACACACACACATACACACACATACTTACACACACACGCACACACGCACACACGCACACACACACATACACTCTTCACCTCTCGACTCCTACCCATTAGTCGCCTTTTACGACAGGCATGGCCTTCTTACCACGGCTGTATTTTTATCTCTGCGAGTCGAAGGGACACACACACACATACACACACATACACACACACATTCACACGCGCACACACGTACACTCTTCACCTCTTGACTCCAACCCATTAGTCGCCTCTTACGACAGGCATTGCCTTCTTGCAACCGCTGTTTTGTTATCTCTGCGAGCCGAAGGGACACACACAAATACACACACACTCACACACACACACACGCACACACGCACGCACAAATACATTCTTCACCTCTCGACTCCTACCCATTAGTCGCCCCTTACGACTGGCATGGCTTTCTTGCCATGCGAGATGCTTTTATCTCTGCGAGCCGAAGACACACACACACACATACACACACACACACACACTCACAAACACACACACACACGCAAACAGGCACGCACACACGCACACACACACGCACACACGCACGCACACACGCACACACACATACACGCACACACGCACACACACATTCATTCTTCACCTCTCGACTCCTACTTATTAGTCGAACCTTACAAGAGGCAGATCCTCCTTGCCTCGGCCGTATTCTAATCTCTGCAAGCCAAATGGACACACACATACACACACTCACACACGCTTACACACGGACACACGCACACACACACACATACACTCTTCACCTCTCGACTCCTACCCATTAGTCGCCTCTTACGACAGGCAGGGCCTTCTTGCTTCGGCTGTGTTCTTATCTCTGCAAGCCGAACGGACACACACACATACTCACACACGCACACACACACGCATACACGCACACACACACATACAATCTTCACCTCTCGACTCCTACCTATTAGTCGCCTCTTACGATAGGCAGGGCCTTCTTGCCTCGGACAAGTTCTTATCTCTGCAAGCCGAACTAACACACACACATACTCACACACGCACACACACACGCACACACGCACACACACATACACTCTTCACCTCCCGACTCCTACTTATTAGTCGAACCTTACAAGAGGCAGATCCTCCTTGCCTCGGCCGTATTCTAATCTCTGCAAGCCAAATGGACACACACATACACACACTCACACACGCTTACACACGGACACACGCACACACACACACATACACTCTTCACCTCTCGACTCCTACCCATTAGTCGCCTTTTAAGACCGGCAGGGCCTTCTTGTTACGGACGTATTCTTATCTCTGCGGGCCGAACGGACACACACACATACACACACACTCACACACGCACACACACACGCACACACGCACACACACACATACACTCTTCACCTCTCGACTCCTACCTATTAGTCGCCCCTTACAACAGGCAGGGTCTTCTTGCCTTGGCCGTATTATTATCTCTGCAAGCCTGACGGACACACACACATACACACACACTCACACACGCACACACACACGCACACACGCACACACACACATACACTCTTCACCTCTCGACTCCTACCTATTAGTCGCCCCTTACAACAGGCAGGGTCTTCTTGCCTTGGCCGTATTATTATCTCTGCAAGCCTGACGGACACACACACATACACACACTCACACGCACACACACGCACACACACACATACACTCTTCACTTTTCGACTCCTACCCATTTGTCGCCTCTTACGACAGGCAGGGCCTTCTTGCCACGGCCATGTTCTTATCTCTGCGAGCGGAACAAGCATACACACACACTCACACACACATGCACGCTCACACGCAGACACACACACGCACACGCACACGCACACTCTCTCCACCTCTTGACTCCTATCCATTTGTCACCTCCTAAGACAGGCAGGGCCTTCTTGACTCGGCCGTATTCTTATCTTTGCAAGCCGAACGGACACACACACTTACACACACACGCACGCACACACGCACACATACACACACAAACACTCACACATGCACAAACACACGCACACACGCACACACACACACATACACTCTTCACCTCTCGACTCCTACCCATTAGTCGCCTCTTACGACAGGCAGGAACTTCTTGCCACAGCCGTGTTCTTATCTCTGAAAGCCGAAAGGACACAGACACACACGCGCACACAATCACACGCACACAGGCACACACGCACACACGCACACGCTCACGCACACGCACACACTCTCCACCTCTCGACTCCTACCCATTAGTCGCCTCTTACGACAGGCATGGCCTTCTTACCACGGCTGTATTTTTATCTCTGCGAGCCAAAGGGACACACACACACATACACACACATACACACACACACATTCACACACACACACACACGCGCACACACGTACACTCTTCACCTCTCGACTACAACCCATTAGTCGCCTCTTACGACAGGCATTGCCTTCTTGCCACCGCTGTTTTGTTATTTCTGCGAGCCGAAGGGACACACACACACATACACACACACACTCACACACGCACACACGCACGCACAAATACATTCTTCACCTCTCGACTCCTACCCATTAGTCGCCCCTTACGACTAGCATGGCTTACTTGCCACGGCTGTTTTCTTATCTCTGCGAGCCGAAGACACACACACACACACACACACACACACACACTCACAAAAACACACACACACGCAAACACGAACGCACACACGCACACACACACGCACACACGCACGCACACACGCACACACACATACACGCACACACGCACACACACATACATTCTTCACCTCTCGACTCCTACCTATTCGTCGCCTCTTACGACAGGCAGGTCCTTCTTGCTTCGGCCGTGTTCTTATCTCTGCAAGCTGAACGGACACACACACATACTCACACACGCACACACACACGCACACACGCACACACACACATACAATCTTCACCTCTCGACTCCTACCTATTAGTCGCCTCTTACAAAAGGCAGGGCCTTCTTGCCTCAGTCAAGTTCTTATCTCTGCAAGCCGAACTAACACACACACATACTCATACACGCACACACACACGCACACACGCACACACACATACACTCTTAACCTCCCGACTCCTACTTATTAGTCGAACCTTACAAGAGGCAGATCCTCCTTGCCTCGGCCAATTCTTATCTCTGCAAGCCAAACGGACACACACACATACACACACTCACACACGCACACACACGGACACACGCACAGACAGACATACACTCTTCACCTCTCGACTCCTATCCATTAGTCGCCTCTTAAGACAGGCAGGGCCTTCTTGCCACGGACGTATTATTATCTCTGCGGGCCGAACCGACACACACACACACACATACTCATACACACACATACACTCCTAACCTCTCGACTCCTACCCATTAGTGGCCTCTTACGACATTCAGGGACTTCTTGCCACGGACGTATTCTTATCTTTGCAAGACGAACGGACACACACACACATACTCACACACGCACACACACACGCACACACGCACACTCATACACATACACTCTTCACCTCTCGTACGTACACACACACTCACACACGCACACACACACGCACACACGCACACACACACACACATACACTCTTCACCTTTCGACTCCTACCCATTAGTCGCCTCTTACGACAGGCAGGGCCTTCTTGCCACGGCCGTGTTCTTATCTCTGCGAGCGGAACGGTCATATACACACACTCACACACACATGCACGCTCACACGCAGACACACACACACGCACAGGCACACGCACACGCACACACTCTCCACCTCTCGACTCCTATCCATTTGTCACCTCTTAAGACAGGCAGGGCCTTCTTGACTCGGCCGTATTCTTATCTTTGCAAGCCGAACGGACACACACACTTACACACACACGCACGCACACACGCACACATACACACACAAACACTCACACATGCACAAACACACGCACACACGCACACACGCACACACACACACACACATACACTCTTCACCTCTCGACTCCTACCCATTAGTCGCCTCTTACGACAGGCAGGAACTTCTTGCCACAGCCGTGTTCTTATCTCTGCGACCCGAACGGACACACACACACACTCACACACACACACGCACGCACACACCCACACACACACATACAATCTTCACCTCTCGACTCCTACCTATTAGTCGCCTCTTACGATAGGCAGGGCCTTCTTGCCTCGGTCAAGTTCTTATCTCTGTGAGCCGAACGGACACACACACTGACACACACACGCACGCACACACACACACACAAATACACCCTCCACCTCTCGACTTCTACCCATTAGTCGCCTCTTACGACAGGCATGGCCTTCATGCTTCGGTCGTATTCTAATTTCGGCAAGCCGAACGGACACACACATACAAACACACACACTTACACACGCACACACAAAGGAACACACACACACATACACTCTTCATCTCTCGACTCCCACCAATTAGTCGCTTATCTCTTATACCTTCTTATCTCTGCGAGCCAAACGGACACACACACACTTACACACACAAATACACACACACACTCACACACGCACACACACGCACACACACACACATACACTCTTCACCTCTCGACTCCTACCCATTAGTCGCCTCTAACGACAGGCAGGGCCTTCTTGCCTCGGCCGTATTATTATCTCTGCAAGCCGAACAGACACACACACACTCACACACTTACACACGCACACACACGCACACACACACACATACCCTCTTCACCTCTCGACTCCTACCCATAAGTCGCCTCTTACGACAGGCAAGGCCTTCTTGCTACGGCCGTGTTCTCATTTCTGCGAGCCGACCGGACACACACACACACGCACACACAAACACACGCACACAGGCACACACGCACACACGCACACGTACACGCACACGCACACACTCTCCAACTCTCGACTCCTTTCCATTAGTCGCCTCTTAAGACAGGCAGGGCCTTCTTGCCACGGACGCATTCTTATCTCTGCGAGCCGAACAGACACACACAGACACGCACACACGCACAAACACACGCACACACACGCACACACACAAACATTCTTCACCTCTCGACTCCTACCTATTAGACGCCTCTTACGATAGGCAGGGCCTTCTTGCCTCGGTCAAGTTCTTATCTCTGCAAGCCGAACTAACACACACACATACTCACACACGCACACACACACGCACACACGCACACACACATGCACTCTTCACCTCTCGACTCCTACCTATTAGTCGCCTCTTACGATAGGCAGGGCCTTCTTGCCTCGGCCGTGTTCTTATCTCTGCAAGCCAAACGGACACATACACATACTCACACACGCACACACATACGCACACACGCACACACACATACACTCTTCACCTCTCGACTCCTACCTATTAGTCGCCTCTTACGATAGGCAGGGCCTTCTTGCCTCGGTCGTGTTCTTATTTCTGCAAGCCGAACTAACACACACACATACTCACACACGCACACACACACGCACACACGCTCACACACACATACACTCTTCAGCTCTCGACTCCTACTTATTACTTCAGGGACTTCTTGCCACGGCCGTTTTCTTATCTCTGCGAGCCGAACGGACACACACACACACTCACACAGACACGCACGCACATACGCCACACACACGCGCACACGCACACGCACACGCACACGCACACGCAAACGCACACGCACACGCACACGCACACGCACACACACACGTACACACGCACACACGCACACACACACATACACTCTTCACCTCTCGACTCCTACCCATTAGTCGCCCCGTACGATTTGCATGGCCTTCTTGCCACGGCTGTTTTCTTATATCTGCGAGCAGAAGGGACACACACATACACACACACACTCATAAACACACACACATACACGCAGGCCCACACGCACACACACATACACTCACACACACACAAACACGCACACACGCACACACACATACATTCTTCACCTCTCGACTCCTACCTATTAGTCGCCTCTTACGACAGGCAGAGCCTTCTTGCCTCGGCCGTGTTCCTATCTCTGCAAGCCGAACGGACACACACACATACTTACACACGCACACACACACGCACACACGCACACACACACACACACATGCACTCTTCACCTCTCGACTCCTACCTATTAGTCGCCTCTTACGATAGGCAGGGCCTTCTTGCCTCGGTCGTGTTCTTATTTCTGCAAGCCGAACTAACACACACACATACTCACACACGCACACACACACGCACACACACATACAATCTTCACCTCTCGAATCCTATCCATTAGTCGCCTCTTACGACAGGCAGGAACTTCTTGCCACGGCCGAGTTCTTATCTCTGTGAGCCGAAAGGACACACACACTGACACCCACACACGCACGCACACACGCACACACACATACACTCACAAACACACAAACACGCACACACGCACACACACTTACATTCTTCACCTCTCGACTCCTACCTATTAGTCGCCTCTTACGACAGGCAGGGCCTTCTTGCCTTGGCCGTGTTCTTATCACTGCAAGCCAAACGGACACATACACATACTCACACACGCACACACATACGCACACACGCACACACACATACACTCTTCACCTCTCGACTCCTACCTATTAGTCGCCTCTTACGATAGGCAGGGCCTTCTTGCCTCGGTCGTGTTCTTATTTCTGCAAGCCGAACTAACACACACACATACTCACACACGCACACACACACGCACACACGCACACACACACATACACTCTTCAGCTCTCGACTCCTACTTATTACTTCAGGGACTTCTTGCCACGGCCGTTTTCTTATCTCTGCGAGCCGAACGGACACACACACACACTCACACAGACACGCACGCACATACGCCACACACACGCGCACACGCACACGCACACGCACACGCACACGCAAACGCACACGCACACGCACACGCACACGCACACACTCTCCTTCTCTTGACTCCTATCCCTTAGTCGCCTCTTACGAGAGGCATGTCCTTCTTGCCTCGGCCGTATTCTAATCTCTGCGAGCCGAACGGACACACACATACATACACACATACTTACACACGCAAACACAAACGAACACACACACACACACACACACATACACTCTTCATCTCTCGACTCCTACCAATTAGTCGCTCCTTACAGCAAGCATGGCCTTCTTGCCACGGCCGTATTCTTATCTCTGCAAGCCGAACGGACACACACACTCATACACACACACTCACACACGCACAAACACACGCAGACACGCACACACACACACATACACTCTTTACCTTTCGACTCCTACCCATTAGTCGCCTCTTACGACAGGCATGTCCTTCTTGCCTCGGCCGTATTCTAATCTCTGCGAGCCGAACGGACACACACATACATACACACATACTTACACACGCAAACACAAACGAACACACACACACACACACACACATACACTCTTCATCTCTCGACTCCTACCAATTAGTCGCTCCTTACAGCAAGCATGGCCTTCTTGCCACGGCCGTATTCTTATCTCTGCAAGCCGAACGGACACACACACTCATACACACACACTCACACACGCACAAACACACACACACGCACACACGCACACACACATACACTCTTCACCTCTCGACTCCTACCTTTTAGTCGCCTCTTACGATAAGCAGTGCATTCTTGCCGCGGTCGTGTTCTCATCTCTGCAAGCCGAACTAACACACACATATACTCACACACGCACACACACACGCACACACACACGCACACACGCACACACACACATACACTCTTCACCTCTCGACTCCTACTTATTAGTCGACCCTTACAAGAGGCAGGGCCTTCTGGCCTCGGCCGTATTCTTATCTCTGCAAGCCAAACAAACACACACACATACACACACACTCACACATGCCCACACACGCACATACGCACAGACACAC
>NW_027311899.1:195000-217500 GCF_040954645.1 Diabrotica undecimpunctata | reverse complement strand
GCACACACGCACGCACAAATACATTCTTCACCTCTCGACTCCTACCCATTAGTCGCCCCTTACGACTGGCATGGCTTTCTTGCCATGCGAGATGCTTTTATCTCTGCGAGCCGAAGACACACACACACAAATACACACACACACACACTCACAAACACACACACACACGCAAACAGGCACGCACACACGCACACACACACGCACACACGCACGCACACACGCACACACACATACACGCACACACGCACACACACATTCATTCTTCACCTCTCGACTCCTACCTATTAGTCGCCTCTTACGACAGGCAGGGCCTTCTTGCTTCGGCCGTGTTCTTATCTCTGCAAGCCGAACGGACACACACACATACTCACACACGCACACACACACGCATACACGCACACACACACATACAATCTTCACCTCTCGACTCCTACCTATTAGTCGCCTCTTACGATAGGCAGGGCCTTCTTGCCTCGGACAAGTTCTTATCTCTGCAAGCCGAACTAACACACACACATACTCACACACGCACACACACACGCACACACGCACACACACATACACTCTTCACCTCCCGACTCCTACTTATTAGTCGAACCTTACAAGAGGCAGATCCTCCTTGCCTCGGCCGTATTCTTATCTCTGCAAGCCAAATGGACACACACACATACACACACTCACACACGCTTACACACGGACACACGCACACACACACATACACTCTTCACCTCTCGACTCCTACCTATTAGTCGCCCCTTACAACAGGCAGGGTCTTCTTGCCTTGGCCGTATTATTATCTCTGCAAGCCTGACGGACACACACACATACACACACTCACACACGCACACACACGCACACACACACATACACTCTTTACCTTTCGACTCCTACCTATTAGTCGCCTCTTACGATAGGCAGGGCCTTCTTGCCTCGGACAAGTTCTTATCTCTGCAAGCCGAACTAACAAACACACATACTCACACACGCACACACACGCATACACGCACACACACACATACAATCTTCACCTCTCGACTCCTACCTATTAGTCGCCCCTTACAACAGGCAGGGTCTTCTTGCCTTGGCCGTATTATTATCTCTGCAAGCCTGACGGACACACACACATACACACTCTCACACACGCACACACACGTACACACACACATACACTCTTCACCTCTCGACTCCTACCTATTAGTCGCCTCTTACGATAGGCAGGGCCTTCTTGCCTCGGACAAGTTCTTATCTCTGCAAGCCGAACTAACACACACACATACTCACACACGCACACACACACGCATACACGCACACACACACATACAATCTTCACCTCTCGACTCCTACCTATTAGTCGCCCCTTACAACAGGCAGGGTCTTCTTGCCTTGGCCGTATTATTATCTCTGCAAGCCTAACGGACACACACACATACACACACACTCGCACACGCACACACACACGCACACACGCACACACACACATACACTCTTCACCTCTCGACTCCTACCTATTAGTCGCCCCTTACAACAGGCAGGGTCTTCTTGCCTTGGCCGTATTATTATCTCTGCAAGCCTGACGGACACACACACATACACACACTCACACACGCACACACACGCACACACACACATACACTCTTCACCTTTCGACTCCTACCCATTTGTCGCCTCTTACGACAGGCAGGGCCTTCTTGCCACGGCCATGTTCTTATCTCTGCGAGCGGAACAAGCATACACACACACTCACACACACATGCACGCTCACACGCAGACACACACACGCACACGCACACGCACACGCACACACTCTCCACCCCTTGACTCCTATCCATTTGTCACCTCCTAAGACAGGCAGGGCCTTCTTGACTCGGCCGTATTCTTATCTTTGCAAGCCGAACGGACACACACACTTACACACACACGCACGCACACACGCGCACATACACACACAAACACTCACACATGCACAAACACACGCACACACGCACACACACACATACACTCTTCACCTCTCGACTCCTACCCATTAGTCGCCTCTTACGACAGGCAGGAACTTCTTGCCACAGCCGTGTTCTTATCTCTGAAAGCCGAAAGGACACAGACACACACGCGCACACAATCACACGCACACAGGCACATACGCACACACGCACACGCTCACGCACACGCACACACTCTCCACCTCTCGACTCCTACCCATTAGTCGCCTCTTACGACAGGCATGGCCTTCTTACCACGGCTGTATTTTTATCTCTGCAAGCCAAAGGGACACACACACACATACACACACATACACACACACATTCACACACACACACACGCGCACACACGTACACTCTTCACCCCTCGACTACAACCCATTAGTCGCCTCTTACGACAGGCATTGCCTTCTTGCCACCGCTGTTTTGTTATCTCTGCGAGCCGAAGGGACACACACACATACACACACACACTCACACACACACACGCACACACGCACGCACAAATACATTCTTCACCTCTCGACTCCTACCCATTAGTCGCCCCTTACGACTAGCATGGCTTTCTTGCCACGGCTGTTTTCTTATCTCTGCGAGCCGAAGACACACACACACATACACACACACACACACTCACAAAAACACACACACACGCAAACACGAACGCACACACGCACACACACACGCACACACGCACGCACACACGCACACACACATACACGCACACACGCACACACACATACATTCTTCACCTCTCGACTCCTACCCATTCGTCGCCTCTTACGACAGGCAGGTCCTTCTTGCTTCGGCCGTGTTCTTATCTCTGCAAGCTGAACGGACACACACACATACTCACACACGCACACACACACGCACACACGCACACACACACATACAATCTTCACCTCTCGACTCCTACCTATTAGTCGCCTCTTACGAAAGGCAGGGCCTTCTTGCCTCAGTCAAGTTCTTATCTCTGCAAGCCGAACTAACACACACACATACTCATACATGCACACACACACGCACACACGCACACACACATACACTCTTAACCTCCCGACTCCTACTTATTAGTCGAACCTTACAAGAGGCAGATCCTCCTTGCCTCGGCCAATTCTTATCTCTGCAAGCCAAACGGACACACACACATACACACACTCACACACGCACACACACGGACACACGCACAGACAGACATACACTCTTCACCTCTCGACTCCTATCCATTAGTCGCCTCTTAAGACAGGCAGGGCCTTCTTGCCACGGACGTATTATTATCTCTGCGGGCCGAACGGACACACACACACACTCATACACACACATACACTCCTAACCTCTCGACTCCTACCCATTAGTGGCCTCTTACGACATTCAGCGACTTCTTGCCACGGACGTATTCTTATCTTTGCAAGACGAACGGACACACACACATACTCACACACGCACACACACACACGCACACACGCACACTCACACACATACACTCTTTACCTCTCAACTCCAACCTATTAGTCGCCCCTTACAACAGGCAGGGTCTTCTTGCCTTGGCCGTATTATTATCTCTGCAAGCCTGACGGACACACACACATACACACATACACTCACACACGCACACACACACGCACACACACACATACACTCTTCACCTTTCGACTCCTACCCATTAGTCGCCTCTTACGACAGGCAGGGCCTTCTTGCCACGGCCATGTTCTTATCTCTGCGAGCGGAACGGTCATACACACACACTCACACACACATGCACGCTCACACGCAGACACACACACACGCACAGGCACACGCACACGCACACACTCTCCACCTCTCGACTCCTATCCATTTGTCACCTCTTAAGACAGGCAGGGCCTTCTTGACTCGGCCGTATTCTTATCTTTGCAAGCCGAACGGACACACACACTTACACACACACGCACGCACACACGCACACATACACACACAAACACTCACACATGCACAAACACACGCACACACGCACACACGCACACACGCACACACGCACACACACACACACATACACTCTTCACGTCTCGACTCCTACCCATTAGTCGCCTCTTACGACAGGCAGGAACTTCTTGCCACAGCCGTGTTCTTATCTCTGAAAGCCGAAAGGACACACACACACACGCGCACACAAACACACGCACACAGGCACACACGCACACACGCACACGCACCCGCACACGCACACACTCTCCACCTCTCGACTCCTATCCATTAGTCGCCTCTTAAGACAGGCAGGGTCTTCTTGCCACAGACGTATTCTCATCTCTGCAAGCCGAACGGATACACACACACTCGCACACATACACACACACACACATACACGCTTCACCTCTCGACTCCTACCCATTAGTCGACTCTTACGACATTCAGGGAATTCTTGCCACGGCCGTGTTCTTATCTCTGCGACCCGAACGGACACACACACACACTCACACACACACACGCACGCACACACCCACACACACACATACAGTCTTCACCTCTCGACTCCTACCTATTAGTCGCCTCTTACGATAGGCAGGGCCTTTTTGCCTCGGTCAAGTTCTTATCTCTGTGAGCCGAACGGACACACACACTGACACACACACGCACGCACACACACACACACACACACACACACACACAAATACACCCTCCACCTCTCGACTTCTACCCATTAGTCGCCTCTTACGACAGGCATGGCCTTCTTGCTTCGGTCGTATTCTAATTTCTGCAAGCCGAACGGACACACACATACAAACACACATACTTACACACGCACACACAAAGGAACATACACACACACATACACTCTTCATCTCTCGACTCCCACCAATTAGTCGCTTATCTCTTATACCTTCTTATCTCTGCGAGCCAAACGGACACACACACACTTACACACACAAATACACACACACACTCACACACGCACACACACGCACACACACACACATACACTCTTCACCTCTCGACTCCTACCCATTAGTCGCCTCTCACGACAGGCAGGGCCTTCTTGCCTCGGCGGTATTATTATCTCTGCAAGCCGAACAGACACACACACACTCACACACTTACACACGCACACACACGCACACACACACACACATACCCTCTTCACCTCTCGACTCCTACCCATAAGTCGCCTCTTACGACAGGCAAGGCCTTCTTGCTACGGCCGTGTTCTCATTTCTGCGAGCCGACCGGACACACACACACACGCACACACAAACACACGCACACAGGCACACACGCACACGTACACGCACACGCACACACTCTCCAACTCTCGACTCCTTTCCATTAGTCGCCTCTTAAGACAGGCAGGGCCTTCTTGCCACGGACGCATTCTTATCTCTGCGAGCCGAACAGACACACACACACACACACTCGCACACACACACACGCACGCACACATACACTCTTCACCTCTCGACTCCTACCCATTATTCTCCTCCTACGACAGGCAGGGACTTCTTGCCACGGCCGTGTTCTTATTTCTGCAAGCTGAACGGACACACACACAAACGCACACACAAACACATGCACACAGGTACACACGCACACACGCACACGCACACGCACACACTCTTCACCTCTCGATTCCTATCCATTAGTCGCCTCTTAAGACAGGCAGGGCCTTCGTGCCACGGGCGTATTCTTATCTCTGCGAGCCGAACGGACACACACACACACACACGCACACACGCACAAACACACGCACACACACAAACACACACATACACTCTTCACCTCTCGACTCCAATTCATTAGTCGCCTACTACGACAGGCAGGGACTTCTTGCCACGGCCGTGTTCTTATCTCTGCGAGCCGAACGGACACACACACACTTACACACACGCACACACACGCACACACGCACACACGCACGCACAAATACATTCTTCACCTCTCGACTCCTACCCATTAGTCGCCCCTTACGACTAGCATGGCTTTCTTGCCACGGCTGTTTTCTTATCTCTGCGAGCCGAAGACACACACACACTTACACACACACACACACTCACAAAAAGACACACACACGCAAACACGAACGCACACACGCACACACACACACGCACACACGCACGCACACACGCACACACACATACACGCACACACGCACACACACATACATTCTTCACCTCTCTACTCCTACCTATTCGTCGCCTCTTACGACAGGCAGGGCATTCTTGCCTTGGCCGTGTTCTTATCTCTGCAAGCCGAAGACACACACACATACACACACACACACACACTCACAAACACACACACACAGGCAAACACGCACGCACACACGCACACACACACGCACACACGCACGCACACACGCACACACACATACACTCACACACACACACACACGCACACACGCACACACACATACATTCTTCACCTCTCGACTCCTACCTATTAGTCGCCTCTTACGACAGGCAGGGTCTTCTTGCTTCGGCCGTGATCTTATCTCTGCAAGCCGAACAGACACACACACATACTCACACACGCATGCACACATACATTCTTCACCTCTCGACTAATACCTATTCGTCGCCTCTTACGACTGGCATGGCTTTCTTGCCGCGGCTGTGTTCTTATCTCTGCGAGCCGAAGACACACACACATACACACACACACACACTCACAAACACACACACACAGGCAAACACGCACGCACACACGCACACACACACGCACACACGCACGCACACACGCACACACACATACACTCACACACACACACACACACACGCACACACGCACACACACATACATTCTTCACCTCTCGACTCCTACCTATTAGACGCCTCTTACGATAGGCAGGGCCTTCTTGCCTCGGTCAAGTTCTTATCTCTGCAAGCCGAACTAACACACACAAATACTCACACACGCACACACACACGCACACACGCACACACACATACACTCTTCACCTCTCGACTCCTACCCATTAGTCGCCTCTTACGACAGGCAGGAACTTCTTGCCACGGCCGAGTTCTTATCTCTGTAAGCCGAAAGGACACACACTGACACACACACGCACGCACACACACACACACACACACACACAAATACACTCTCCACCTCTCGACTTCTACCCATTAGTCGCCTCTTACGACAGGCATGGCCTTCTTGCTTCGGTCGTATTCTAATTTCTGCAAGCCGAACGGACACACACATACATAAACACACTTACACACGCACACACAAAGGAACACACACACACACATACACTCTTCATCTCTCGACTCCTACCAATTAGTCGCTCCTTACAGCAAGCATGGCCTCCTTGGCACGGCCGTATTCTTATCTATGCAAGCCGAACGGACACACACACATACACACACATACTTACACACACACGCACACACGCACACACGCACACACGCACACACACATACACTCTTCACCTCTCGACTCCTACCCATTAGTCGCCTTTTACGACAGGCATGGCCTTCTTACCACGGCTGTATTTTTATCTCTGCGAGCCGAAGGGACACACACACACACACACACATACACACACACATACACACACATTCACACACACACACACACACGCGCACACACGTACACTCTTCACCTCTCGACTCCAACCCATTAGTCGCCTCTTACGACAGGCATTGCCTTTTTGCAACCGCTGTTTTGTTATCTCTGCGAGCCGAAGGGGCACACACACATACACACACACACACTCACACACACACACACACACGCACGCACAAATACATTCTTCACCTCTCGACTCCTACCCATTAGTCGCCCCTTACGACTGGCATGGCTTTCTTGCCACGGCTGTTTTCTTATCTCTGCGAGCCGAAGACACACACACACACACACATACACACACACACACACTCACAAACACACACACACACGCAAACAGGCACACACACGCACACACACACGCACACACGCACGCACACACGCACACACACATACACGCACACAAGCACACACACATACATTCTTCACCTCTCGACTCCTACCTATTAGTCGCCTCTTACGACAGGCAGGGCCTTCTTGCTTCGGCCGTGTTCTTATCTCTGCAAGCTGAACGGACACACACGCATACTCACACACGCACACACACACGCATACACGCACACACACATACAATCTTCACCTCTCGACTCCTACCTATTAGTCGCCTCTTACGATAGGCAGGGCCTTCTTGCCTCGGACAAGTTCTTATCTCTGCAAGCCGAACTAACACACACACATACTCACACACGCACACACCCACGCACACACGCACACACACATACACTCTTCACCTCCCGACTCCTACTTATTAGTCGAACCTTACAAGAGGCAGATCCTCCTTGCCTCGGCCGTATTCTTATCTCTGCAAGCCAAATGGACACACACACATACACACACGCACACACGCTCACACACGGACACACGCACACACACACACATACACTCTTCACCTCTCGACTCCTACCCATTAGTCGCCTCTTAAGACCGGCAGGGCCTTCTTGCCACGGACGTATTCTTATCTCTGAGGGCCGAACGGACACACACACATACCCACACACGCACACACACACGCACACACGCACACACACACATACACTCTTCACCTCTCGACTCCTACCTATTAGTCGCCCCTTACAACAGGCAGGGTCTTCTTGCCTTGGCCGTATTATTATCTCTGCAAGCCTGACGGACACACACACATACACACACACTCACACACGCACACACACACGCACACACGCACACACGCACACACACACATACACTCTTCACCTCTCGACTCCTACCTATTAGTCGCCCCTTACAACAGGCAGGGTTTTCTTGCCTTGGCCGTATTATTATCTCTGCAAGCCTGACGGACACACACACATACACACACTCACACACGCACACACACGCACACACGCACACACACACACATACACTCTTCACCTTTCGACTCCTACCCATTTGTCGCCTCTTACGACAGGCAGGGCCTTTTTGCCACAGCCATGTTCTTATCTCTGCGAGCGGAACAAGCATACACACACACTCACACACACATGCACGCTCACACGCAGACACACACACACACGCACCCGCACACGCACACGCACACACTCTCCACCTCTTGACTCCTATCCATTTGTCACCTCTTAAGACAGGCAGGGCCTTCTTGACTCGGCCGTATTCTTATCTTTGCAAGCCGAACGGACACACATACTTACACACACACGCACGCACACACGCACACATACACACACAAACACTCACACATGCACAAACACACGCACACACGCACACACGCACACACACACACACACACACACAGATACACTCTTCACCTCTCGACTCCTACCTATTAGTCGCCTCTTACGATAGGCAGGAACTTCTTGCCACAGCCGTGTTCTTATATCTGAAAGCCGAAAGGACACAGACACACACGCGCACACAAACACACGCACACAGGCACACACGCACACACGCACACGCTCACGCACACGCACACACTCTCCACCTCTCGACTCCTACCCATTAGTCGCCTCTTACGACAGGCATGGCCTTCTTACCACGGCTGTATTTTTATCTCTGCGAGCCGAAGGGACACACACACACATACACACACATACACACACACATTCACACACACACACACACGCGCACACACGTACACTCTTCACCTCTCGACTCCATTAGTCGCCTCTTACGACAGGCATTGCCTTCTTGCCACCGAAGTTTTGTTATCTCTGCGAGCCGAAGGGACACACACACATACACACACACACACACTCACACACACACACACACACACGCACGCACAAATACATTCTTCACCTCTCGACTCCTACCCATTAGTCGCCCCTTACGACTAGCATGGCTTTCTTGCCACGGCTGTTTTTTTATCTCTGCGAGCCGAAGACACACACACACTTACACACACACACACACACACTCACAAAAACACACACACACGCAAACACGAACGCACACACGCACACACACACACGCACACACGCGCGCACACACGCACACACACATACACGCACACACGCACACACACATACATTCTTCACCTCTCGACTCCTACCTATTCGTCGCCTCTTACGACAGGCAGGGCCTTCTTGCTTTGGCCGTGTTCTTATCTCTGCAAGCCGAACGGACACACACACATACTCACACACGCACGCACACATACACTCTTCTCCTCTCGACTCCTACCCATTAGTCGCCCCTTACGACTGGCATGGCTTTCTTGCCGCGGCTGTGTTCTTATCTCTGCGAGCCGAAGACACACACACACATACACACACACACACACACTCACAAACACACACACACAGGCAAACACGCACGCACACACGCACACACACACACGCACACACGCATGCACACACGCACACACACATACACTCACACACACACACACACACGCACACACGCACACACACATACATTCTTCACCTCTCGACTCCTACCTATTAGACGCCTCTTACGATAGGCAGGGCCTTCTTGCCTCGGTCAAGTTCTTATCTCTGCAAGCCGAACTAACACACACACACATACTGACACACGCACACACACACGCACACACGCACACACACATACACTCTTTACCTCTCGACTCCTACCCATTAGTCGCCTCTTACGACAGGCAGGAACTTCTTGCCACGGCCGAGTTCTTATCTCTGTGAGCCGAAAGGACACACACACTGACACACACACGCACGCACACACGCACACACACATACATTCACAAACACACAAACACGCACACACGCACACACACATACATTCTTCACCTCTCGACTCCTACCTATTAGACGCCTCTTACGATAGGCAGGGCCTTCTTGCCTCGGTCAAGTTCTTATCTCTGCAAGCCGAACTAACACACACACATACTCACACACGCACACACACACGCACACACGCACACACACATGCACTCTTCACCTCTCAACTCCTACCTCTTAGTCGCCTCTTACGATAGGCAGGGCCTTCTTGCCTCGGTCGTGTTCTTATTTCTGCAAGCCGAACTAACACACACACATACTCACACACTCACAAACACACACAAACAGGCACACACATACACACACACACTCACAAACACACACACATACACGCAGGCCCACACGCACACACACATACACTCACACACACACAAACACGCACACACGCACACACACATACACTCTTCACCTCTCGACTCCTACCTATTAGTCGCCTCTTACGACAGGCAGAGCCTTCTTGCCTCGGCCGTGTTCCTATCTCTGTAAGCCGAACGGACACACACACATACTCACACACGCACACACACACGCACACACGCACACACACACACATGCACTCTTCACCTCTCGACTCCTACCTATTCGTCGCCTCTTACGATAGGCAGGGCCTTCTTGCCTCGGTCGTGTTCTTATTTCTGCAAGCCGAACTAACACACACACATACTCACACACGCACACACACACGCACACACGCACACACACATACAATCTTCACCTCTCGAATCCTACCCATTAGTCGCCTCTTACGACAGGCAGGAACTTCTTGCCAGGGCCGAGTTCTTATCTCTGTGAACCGAAAGGACACACACACTGACACTTACACACGCACGCACACACGCACACACACATACACTCACAAACACACAAACACGCACACACGCACACACACATTCATTCTTCACCTCTCGACTCCTACCTATTAGTCGCCTCTTACGACAGGCAGGGCCTTCTTGCCTTGGCCGTGTTCTTATCACTGCAAGCCAAACGGACACACACACATACTCACACACGCACACACACACGCACACACGCACACACACACATACACTCTTCACCTCTCGACTCCTACTTATTACTTCAGGGACTTCTTGCCACGGCCGTTTTCTTATCTCTGCGAGCCGAACGGACACACACACACACTCACACAGACACGCACGCACACACGCCACACACACGCGCACACGCACACGCACACGCACACGCAAACGCACACGCACACGCACACGCACACGCACACACTCTCTACCTCTTGACTCCTATACCTTAGTCGCCTCTTACGAGAGGCAAAGCCTTCTTGCTCCGGCCGTATTCTTATCTCTGCAAGCCAAACGGATACACACACTCACACACACACGCACGCACACACGCACACACACACTCACACACGCACAAACACACGCAGACACGCACACACACACATACACTCTTCACCTTTCGACTCCTACCCATTAGTCGCCTCTTACGACAGACAGGGACTACTTGCCACAGCCGAGTTCTTATCTCACACGCACACACACACGCACACACACACACACACACACACACACACACACACACACAAATACACTCTTTACCTCTCGACTCCTACCCATTAGTCGCCTCTTACGACAGGCATGTCCTTCTTGCCTCGGCCGTATTCTAATCTCTGCGAGCCGAACGGACACACACATACATACACACATACTTACACACGCAAACACAAACGAACACACACACACACACACACACATACACTCTTCATCTCTCGACTCCTACCAATTAGTCGCTCCTTACAGCAAGCATGGCCTTCTTGCCACGGCCGTATTCTTATCTCTGCAAGCCGAACGGACACACACACTCATACACACACACTCACACACGCACAAACACACACACACGCACACACGCACACACACATACACTCTTCACCTCTCGACTCCTACCTTTTAGTCGCCTCTTACGATAAGCAGTGCATTCTTGCCGCGGTCGTGTTCTCATCTCTGCAAGCCGAACTAACACACACACATACTCACACACGCACACACACACGCACACACACACGCACACATGCACACACACAAATACACTCTTCACCTCTCGACTCCTACTTATTAGTCGAGCCTTACAAGAGGCAGGGCCTTCTGGCCTCGGCCGTATTCTTATCTCTGCAAGCCAAACAAACACACACACATACACACACACTCACACATGCCCACACACGCACATATGCACACACACACACATACACTCTTCTCCTCTCGACTACTACCCATTAGTCGCCTCTTAAGACAGGCAGGGCCTTCTTGCCACGGACGTATTCTTATCTCTGCAAGCCGAACGGACACACACACACACACTCACACACGCACACACACATGCACACACGCACACACACACACATACACTCTTTAACTCTCGAATCCTACCTGTTAGTCGCCCCTTACAACAGGCAGGGTCTTCTTGCCTTGGCCGTATTCTTACCTCTGCAAGCCAGACGGACACACACACATACAGACACACTCACACACGCACACACACACGCACACACGCACACACACACATACACTCTTCACCTCTCGACTCCTACCTGTTAGTCGCCCCTTACAACAGGCAGGGTCTTCTTGCCTTGGCCGTATTCTTACCTCTGCAAGCCAGACGGACCCACACACATACACACACACTCACACACACACACGCACGCACACACGCACACACACACATATACACTCTTCACCTCTCGACTCCCACCCATTATTCTTCTCTTTCGAAAGGCAGGGACTTCTGGCCACGGTCGTGTTCTTATCTCTGCAAGCCGAACGCACACACGCACACGCACACACTCTCCACCTTTCGACTCCTATCCATTAGTAGCCTCTTAAGACAGGCAAGGCCTTCTTGCCATGGACGTATTCTTATCTCTTCGAGCCGAACGGACACACACCCACACTCACACACACACGCACGCACACAAGCACACACACACACACGTACACACGCATACGCACACGCACACGCACACACTCTCCACCTCTCGACTCCTAACCATTAGCCGCCTCTTAAGACAGGCAGGGCCTTCTTGCCACGAACGTATTCTTATCTCTGCAAGCCGAACGGACACTCGCACACACACTCACACACACACACACACACACATACACTCTTTACCTCTCGACTTCTACCCATTAGTCGCCTCTTACGACATTCAGAGACTTCTTGCTTCGGCCGTATTCTTATCTCTGCAAGCCGAACGGACACACACACATATACTCACACTCGCACACACATACGCACACACGCACACACACATACAATCTTCACCTCTCGACCCCTACCTATTAGTCGTCTCTTACGATAGGGAGGGCCTTCTTGACTCGGTCAAGTTCTTATCTCTGCAAGCCGAACTAACACACACACATACTTACACACGCACACACACACGCACACACGCACACACACATACACCCTTAACCTCTCGACTCCTACTCATTAGTCGCCTCTTAAGACAGGCAGGGCCTTCTTGCCACTTGCCTCTTATTTTTGCGGGCCGAACGGACACACACACACTCACACACACACACACACACACATACACTTTTAACCTCATGACTCCTACCCATTGGTCGCCTGTTACGACATTCAGGGACTTCTAGCCACGGACGTTTCTTATCTCTGCGGGACGAACGGACACACACACACACACTCACACACACATACACTCTTAACCTCTCGACTTCTACCCATTAGTCGCCTCTTACGACATTCAGATGCTTCTTGCCACGGACGTATTCTTATCTCTGCAAGCCGAACGGACACACACACATACTCACACACACACACACACACGCACACACGCACACACACACACACATACACTCTTCACCTCTCGACTCCTATCCATTAGTCGCCTCTTAAGACAGGCAGGGCCTTCTTGCCACGGACGTATTCTTATCTCAGCGGGCCGAACGGACACACACACACACACTCACACACACACATACACTCTTAACCTCTCGACTCCAACCGATTAGTCCCCTCTTACGACATTCAGGGGCTTCTTGCCACGGACGTATTCTTATCTCTGCAAGCCGAACGGACACACACACACTCTAACACACACACGCACGCACACACGCACACATACACACACAAACACACACTGACACACACACGCACGCCACACACACACACACACACACACAAATACACTCTCCACCTCTCGACTTCTACCCATTAGTCGCCTCTTACGACAGGCATGGCCTTCTTGCTTCGGTTGTATTCTAATTTCTGCAAGCCGAAAGAACACACACATACATACACACACACACACTTACACACGCACAAACACATACACACGTACACACAAACGAACACACGCACACACACACGTACACTCTTCATCTCTCGACTCCTACCCATTAGTCGCTCCTTACAGCAAGCATGGCCTTCTTGCCACAGACGTATTCTTATCTCTGCAAGCAGAAGGGATACACACACACACATACACACACATACTTACACACACACGCACACACGCACACACACATACACTCTTCACCTCTCGACTCCTACCCATTAGTCGCCTCTTACGACAGGCGTGGCCTTCTTACCACGGCTGTATTTTTATCTCTGCCAACTGAAGGGACACACATACACACACACTCAAACACACACACATACTCACACACGCACGCACACATACACTCTTCTCCTCTCGACTCCTACCCATTAGTCGCCCCTTACGACTGGCATGGCTTTCTTGCCGCGGCTGTGTTCTTATCTCATTAGTCGCCTCTTACGACAGGCATGGCCTTCTTGCTTCGGTCGTATTCTAATTTCTGCAAGCCGAACGGACACACACATACATACACACACACTTACACACGCACACACAAAGGAACACACACACACATACACTCTTTATCTCTCGATTCCTACCAATTAGTCGCTCCTTACAGCAAGCATGGCCTTCTTGCCACGGCCGTATTCTTATCTATGCAAGCCGAACGGACACACACACATACACACACATACTTACACACACACGCTCACACGCACACACGCACACACACACATACACTCTTCACCTCTCGACTCCTACCCATTAGTCGCCTTTTACGACAGGCATGGCCTTCTTACCACGGCTGTATTTTTATCTCTGCGAGTCGAAGGGACACACACACACATTCACACACACACACACACGCGCACACACGTACACTCTTCACCTCTCGACTCCAACCCATAAGTCGCCTCTTACGACAGGCATTGCCTTCTTGCAACCGCTGTTTTGTTATCTCTGCGAGCCGAAGGGACACACACACATACACACACACACTCACACACACACACGCACACACGCACGCACAAATACATTCTTCACCTCTCGACTCCTACCCATTAGTCGCCCCTTACGACTGGCATGGCTTTCTTGCCATGCGTTATGCTTTTATCTCTGCGAGCCGAAGACAGACACACACACATACACAGACACACACACTCACAAACACACACACACACGCAAACAGGCACGCACACACGCACACACACACGCACACACGCACGCACACACGCACACACACATACAAGCACACACGCACACACACATTCATTCTTCACCTCTCGACTCCTACCTATTAGTCGCCTCTTACGACAGGCAGGACCTTCTTGCTTCGGCCGTGTTCTTATCTCTGCAAGCCGAACGGACACACACACATACTCACACACCCACACACACACACGCATACACGCACACACACACATACAATCTTCACCTCTCGACTCCTACCTATTAGTCGCCTCTTACGATAGGCAGGGCCTTCTTGCCTCGGACAAGTTCTTATCTCTGCAAGCCGAACTAACACACACACATACTCACACACGCACACACACACGCACACACACATACACTCTTCACCTCCCGACTCCTACTTATTAGTCGAACCTTACAAGAGGCAGATCCTCCTTGCCTCGGCCGTATTCTTATCTCTGCAAGCCAAATGGACACACACACACATACACACACTCACACACGCTTACACACGGACACACGCACACACACACATACACTCTTCACCTCTCGACTCCTACCCATTAGTCGCCTTTTAAGACCGGCAGGGCCTACTTGCCACAACCGTATTCTTATCTCTGCGGGCCGAACGGACACACACACATACTCACACACGCACACACACACGCACACACGCACACACGCACACACACACATACACTCTTCACCTCTCGACTCCTACCTATTAGTCGCCCCTTACAACAGGCAGGGTCTTCTTGCCTTGGCCGTATTCTTATCTCTGCAAGCCGAACGGACACACACACATACTCACACACCCACACACACACACGCACACACGCACACACACACACACATACACTCTTAACCTCTCGACTCCTATCCATTAGTCGCCTCTTAAGACAGGCAGGGCCTTCTTGCCACGGACGTATTCTTATCTCTGCGGGCCGAACGGACACACACACACACACACTCTAACACACACACGCACGCACACACGCACACATACACACACAAACACACACTGACACACACACGCACGCACACACACACACACACACACACACACAAATACACTCTCCACCTCTCGACTTCTACCCATTAGTCGCCTCTTACGACAGGCATGGCCTTCTTGCTTCGGTTGTATTCTAATTTCTGCAAGCCGAAAGAACACACACATACATACACACACACACACTTACACACGCACAAACACATACACACGTACACACAAACGAACACACGCACACACACACACGTACACTCTTCATCTCTCGACTCCTACCCATTAGTCGCTCCTTACAGCAAGCATGGCCTTCTTGCCACGGACGTATTCTTATCTCTGCGAGCAGAAGGGATACACACACACACATACACACACATACTTACACACACACGCACACACACATACACTCTTCACCTCTCGACTCCTACCCATTAGTCGCCTCTTACGACAGGCATGGCCTTCTTACCACGGCTGTATTTTTATCTCTGCGAACTGAAGGGACACACATACACACACACTCAAACACACACACACATGCACACACGCACGCACACATACACTCTTCTCCTCTCGACTCCTACCTATTAGTCGCCTCTTACGACAGGCAGGGTCTTCTTGCTTCGGCCGTGTTCTTATCTCTGCAAGCCGAACAGACACACACACATACTCACACACGCACGCACACATACACTCTTCTCCTCTCGACTCCTACCCATTAGTCGCCCCTTACGACTGGCATGGCTTTCTTGCCGCGGCTGTGTTCTTATCTCTGCGAGCCGAAGACACACACACACACATACACACACACGCACACTCACAAACACACACACACACAGGCAAACACGCACGCACACACGCACACACACACGCACACACACACGCACACACACATACATTCTTCCCCTCTCGACTCCTACCTATTAGACGCCTCTTACGATAGGCAGGGCCTTCTTGCCTCGGTCAAGTTCTTATCTCTGCAAGCCGAACTAACACACACACATACTCACACACGCACACACACACGCACACACGCACACACACATACACTCTTCACCTCTCGACTCCTACCCATTAGTCGCCTCTTACGACAGGCAGGAACTTCTTGCCACGGCCGAGTTTAATCTCTGTGAGCCGAAAGGACACACACACTGACACACACACGCACGCACACACACACACACACACACACACAAATACACTCTCCACCTCTCGACTTCTACCCATTAGTCGCCTCTTACGACAGGCATGGCCTTCTTGCTTCGGTCGTATTCTAATTTCTGCAAGCCGATCGGACACACACATACATACACACACACTTACACACGCACTCACAAAGGAACACACACACACACACACACACACATACACTCTTCATCTCTCGATTCCTACCAATTAGTCGCTCCTTACAGCAAGCATGGCCTTCTTGCCACGGCCGTATTCTTATCTATGCAAGCCGAATGGACACACACACATACACACACATACTTACACACACACGCACACACGCACACACACACACACACACATACACTCTTCACCTCTCGACTCCTACCCATTAGTCGCCTTTTACGACAGGCATGGCCTTCTTACCACGGCTGTATTTTTATCTCTGCGAGTCGAAGGGACACACACACACATACACACACATACACACACACATTCACACACACACACACGCGCACACACGTACACTCTTCACCTCTCGACTCCAACCCATTAGTCGCCTCTTACGACAGGCATTGCCTTCTTGCAACTGCTGTTTTGTTATCTCTGCGAGCCGAAGGGACACACACAAATACACACACACTCACACACACACACGCACACACGCACGCACAAATACATTCTTCACCTCTCGACTCCTACCTATTAGTCGCCCCTTACGACTGGCATGGCTTTCTTGCCATGCGAGATGCTTTTATCTCTGCGAGCCGAAGACACACACACACACATACACACACACACACACACTCACAAACACACACACACACGCAAACAGGCACGCACACACGCACACACACACACACACGCACACACGCACGCACACACGCACACACACATACACGCACACACGCACACACACATTCATTCTTCACCTCTCGACTCCTACCTATTAGTCGCCTCTTACGACAGGCAGGGCCTTCTTGCTTCGGCCGTGTTCTTATCTCTGCAAGCCGAACGGACACACACACATACTCACACACGCACACACACACGCATACACGCACACACACACATACAATCTTCACCTCTCGACTCCTACCTATTAGTCGCCTCTTACGATAGGCAGGGCCTTCTTGCCTCGGACAAGTTCTTATCTCTGCAAGCCGAACTAACACACACACATACTCACACACGCACACACACACGCACACACGCACACACACATACACTCTTCACCTCCCGACTCCTACTTATTAGTCGAACCTTACAAGAGGCAGATCCTCCTTGCCTCGGCCGTATTCTAATCTCTGCAAGCCAAATGGACACACACATACACACACTCACACACGCTTACACACGGACACACGCACACACACACACATACACTCTTCACCTCTCGACTCCTACCCATTAGTCGCCTTTTAAGACCGGCTCGGCCTTCTTGCCACGGACGTATTCTTATCTCTGCGGGCCGAACGGACACACACACATACTCAAACACGCACACACACACGCACACACGCACACACACACATACACTCTTCACCTCTCGACTCCTACCTATTAGTCGCCCCTTACAACAGGCAGGGTCTTCTTGCCTTGGCCGTATTATTATCTCTGCAAGCCTGACGGACACACACACATACACACACACTCACACACGCACACACACACGCACACACGCACACACACACATACACTCTTCACCTCTCGACTCCTACCTATTAGTCGCCCCTTACAACAGGCAGGGTCTTCTTGCCTTGGCCGTATTATTATCTCTGCAAGCCTGACGGACACACACACATACACACACTCACACGCACACACACGCACACACACACATACACTCTTCACTTTTCGACTCCTACCCATTTGTCGCCTCTTACGACAGGCAGGGCCTTCTTGCCACGGCCATGTTCTTATCTCTGCGAGCGGAACAAGCATACACACACACTCACACACACATGCACGCTCACACGCAGACACACACACGCACACGCACACGCACACACTCTCCACCTCTTGACTCCTATCCATTTGTCACCTCCTAAGACAGGCAGGGCCTTCTTGACTCGGCCGTATTCTTATCTTTGCAAGCCGAAGGGACACACACACTTACACACACACGCACGCACACATGCACAAACACACGCACACACGCACACACGCACACACACACACATACACTCTTCACCTCTCGACTCCTACCCATTAGTCGCCTCTTACGACAGGCAGGAACTTCTTGCCACAGCCGTGTTCTTATCTCTGAAAGCTGAAAGGACACAGACACACACGCGCACACAATCACACGCACACAGGCACACACGCACACACGCACACGCTCACGCACACGCACACACTCTCCACCTCTCGACTCCTACCCATTAGTCGCCTCTTACGACAGGCATGGCCTTCTTACCACGGCTGTATTTTTATCTCTGCGAGCCAAAGGGACACACACACACATACACACACATACACACACACATTCACACACACACACACGCGCACACACGTACACTCTTCACCTCTCGACTACAACCCATTAGTCGCCTCTTACGACAGGCATTGCCTTCTTGCCACCGCTGTTTTGTTATCTCTGCGAGCCGAAGGGACACACACACACATACACACACACACTCACACACGCACACACGCACGCACAAATACATTCTTCACCTCTCGACTCCTACCCATTAGTCGCCCCTTACGACTAGCATGGCTTACTTGCCACGGCTGTTTTCTTATCTCTGCGAGCCGAAGACACACACACACACACACACACTCACAAAAACACACACACACGCAAACACGAACGCACACACGCACACACACACGCACACACGCACGCACACACGCACACACACATACACGCACACACGCACACACACATACATTCTTCACCTCTCGACTCCTACCTATTCGTCGCCTCTTACGACAGGCAGGTCCTTCTTGCTTCGGCCGTGTTCTTATCTCTGCAAGCTGAACGGACACACACACATACTCACACACGCACACACACACGCACACACGCACACACACACATACAATCTTCACCTCTCGACTCCTACCTATTAGTCGCCTCTTACAAAAGGCAGGGCCTTCTTGCCTCAGTCAAGTTCTTATCTCTGCAAGCCGAACTAACACACACACATACTCATACACGCACACACACACGCACACACGCACACACACATACACTCTTAACCTCCCGACTCCTACTTATTGGTCGAACCTTACAAGAGGCAGATCCTCCTTGCCTCGGCCAATTCTTATCTCTGCAAGCCAAACGGACACACACACATACACACACTCACACACGCACACACACGGACACACGCACAGACAGACATACACTCTTCACCTCTCGACTCCTATCCATTAGTCGCCTCTTAAGACAGGCAGGGCCTTCTTGCCACGGACGTATTATTATCTCTGCGGGCCGAACCGACACACACACACACACATACTCATACACACACATACAATCCTAACCTCTCGACTCCTACCCATTAGTGGCCTCTTACGACATTCAGGGACTTCTTGCCACGGACGTATTCTTATCTTTGCAAGACGAACGGACACACACACATACTCACACACGCACACACACACGCAGACACGCACACTCATACACATACACTCTTCACCTCTCAACTCCAACCTATTAGTCGCCCCTTACAACAGGCAGGGTCTTCTTGCCTTGGCCGTATTATTATCTCTGCAAGCCTGACGGACACACACACATACACACACACTCACACACGCACACACACACGCACACACGCACACACACACATACACTCTTCACCTTTCGACTCCTACCCATTAGTCGCCTCTTACGACAGGCAGGGCCTTCTTGCCACGGCCATGTTCTTATCTCTGCGAGCGGAACGGTCATATACACACACTCACACACACATGCACGCTCACACGCAGACACACACACACGCACAGGCACACGCACACGCACACACTCTCCACCTCTCGACTCCTATCCATTTGTCACCTCTTAAGACAGGCAGGGCCTTCTTGACTCGGCCGTATTCTTATCTTTGCAAGCCGAACGGACACACACACTTACACACACACGCACGC
>NW_027311899.1:150000-182500 GCF_040954645.1 Diabrotica undecimpunctata | reverse complement strand
CCTCTCGACTCCTACCCATTAGTCGCCTTTTAAGACCGGCAGGGCCTACTTGCCACGGACGTATTCTTATCTCTGCGGGCCGAACGGACACACACACATACTCACACACGCACACACACACGCACACACGCACACATACACATACACTCTTCACCTCTCGACTTCTACCTATTAGTCGCCCCTTACAACAGGCAGGGTCTTCTTGCCTTGGCCGTATTATTATCTCTGCAAGCCTGACGGACACACACACATACACACACACTCACACACGCACACACACACGCACACACGCACACACACACATACACTCTTCACCTCTCGACTCCTACCTATTAGTCGCCCCTTACAACAGGCAGGGTCTTCTTGTCTTGGCCGTATTATTATCTCTGCAAGCCTGACGTACACACACACATACACACACTCACACACGCACACACACGCACACACACACATACACTCTTCACCTTTCGACTCCTACCCATTTGTCGCCTCTTACGACAGGCAGGGCCTTCTTGCCACGGCCATGTTCTTATCTCTGCGTGCGGAACAAGCATACACACATACTCACACACACATGCACGCTCACACGCAGACACACACACACGCACACGCACACGCACACGCACACACTCTCCACCTCTTGACTCCTATCCATTTGTCACCTCCTAAGACAGGCAGGGCCTTCTTGACTCGGCCGTATTCTTATCTTTGCAAGCCGAACGGACACACACACTTACACACACACGCACGCACACACGCACACATACACACACACAAACACTCACACATGCACAAACACACGCACACACGCACACACGCACACACACACATACACTCTTCACCTCTCGACTCCTACCCATTAGTCGCCTCTTACGACAGGCAGGAACTTCTTGCCACAGCCGTGTTCTTATCTCTGAAAGCCGAAAGGACACAGACACACACGCGCACACAATTACACGCACACAGGCACACACGCACACACGCACACGCTCACGCACACGCACACACTCTCCCCTTCTCGACTCCTACCCATTAGTCGCCTCTTACGACAGGCATGGCCTTCTTACCACGGCTGTATTTTTATCTCTGCAAGCCAAAGGGACACACACACACATACACACACATACACACACACATTCACACACACATACACACGCGCACACACGTACACTCTTCACCTCTCGACTACAACCCATTAGTCGCCTCTTACGACAGGCATTGCCTTCTTGCCACCGCTGTTTTGTTATCTCTGCGAGCCGAAGGGACACACACACTTACACACACACACTCACACACACACACGCACACACGCACGCACAAATACATTCTTCACCTCTCGACTCCTACCCATTAGTCGCCCCTTACGACTAGCATGGCTTTCTTGCCACGGCTGTTTTCTTATCTCTGCGAGCCGAAGACACACACACACATACACACACACTCACAAAAACACACACACGCAAACACGAACGCACACACGCACACACACACGCACACACGCACGCACACACGCACACACACATACACGCACACACGCACACACACATACATTGTTCACCTCTCGACTCCTACCTATTCGTCGCCTCTTACGACAGGCAGGTCCTTCTTGCTTCGGCCGTGTTCTTATCTCTGCAAGCCGAACGGACACACACACATACTCACACACGCACACACACACGCACACACGCACACACACACATACAATCTTCACCTCTCGACTCCTACCTATTAGTCGCCTCTTACGAAAGGCAGGGCCTTCTTGCCTCAGTCAAGTTCTTATCTCTGCAAGCCGAACTAACACACACACATACTCATACACGCACACACACACGCACACACGCACACACACATACACTCTTAACCTCCCGACTCCTACTTATTAGTCGAACCTTACAAGAGGCAGATCCTCCTTGCCTCGGCCGTATTCTTATCTCTGCAAGCCAAACGGACACACACACATACACACACTCACACACGCACACACACATACACTCTTCACCTCTCGACTCCTATCCATTAGTCGCCTCTTAAGACAGGCAGGGCCTTCTTGCCACGGACGTATTATTATCTCTGCGGGCCGAACGGACACACACACACACACTCATACACACACATACACTCCTAACCTCTCGACTGCTACCCATTAGTGGCCTCTTACGACATTCAGGGACTTCTTGCCACGGACGTATTCTTATCTTTGCAAGCCGAACGGACACACACACTTACACACACACGCACGCACACACGCACACATACACACACAAACACTCACACATGCACAAACACACGCACACACGCACACACGCACACACACACACACACATACACTCTTCACCTCTCGACTCCTACCCATTAGTCGCCTATTACGACAGGCAGGAACTTCTTGCCACAGCCGTGTTCTTATCTCTGAAAGCCGAAAGGACACACACACACACACGCGCACACAAACACACGCACACAGGCACACACGCACACACGCACACGCACACGCACACGCACACGCACACACTCTCCACCTCTCGATTCCTATCCATTAGTCGCCTCTTAAGACAGGCAGGGTCTTCTTGCCACGGACGTATTCTCATCTCTGCAAGCCGAACGGATACACACACACTCGCACACATACACACACATACACGCTTCACCTCTCGACTCCTACCCATTAGTCGACTCTTACGACATTCAGGGAATTCTTGCCACGGCCGTGTTCTTATCTCTGCGACCCGAACGGACACACACACACACTCACACACACACGCACGCACACACCCACACACACACATACAATCTTCACCTCTCGACTCCTACCTATTAGTCGCCTCTTACGATAGGCAGGGCCTTCTTGCAACAGCCGTGTTCTCATTTCTGCGAGCCGACCGGACACACACACACACGCACACACGCACGCACACACACACACACACAAACACACACACACACACACACAAATACACCCTCCACCTCTCGACTTCTACCCATTAGTCGCCTCTTACGACAGGCATGGCCTTCTTGCTTCGGTCGTATTCTAATTTCTGCAAGCCGAACGGACACACACATACAAACACACACACTTACACACGCACACACAAAGGAACACGCACACACACACATACACTCTTCACCTCTCGACTCCTACCCATTAGTCGCCTCTTACGACAGGCAGGAACTTCTTGCCACAGCCGTGTTCTTATCTCTGAAAGCCGAAAGGACACAGACACACACGCGCACACAATTACACGCACACAGGCACACACGCACACACGCACACGCTCACGCACACGCACACACTCTCCCCTTCTCGACTCCTACCCATTAGTCGCCTCTTACGACAGGCATGGCCTTCTTACCACGGTTGTATTTTTATCTCTGCAAGCCAAAGGGACACACACACACATACACACACATACACACACACATTCACACACACATACACACGCGCACACACGTACACTCTTCACCTCTCGACTACAACCCATTAGTCGCCTCTTACGACAGGCATTGCCTTCTTGCCACCGCTGTTTTGTTATCTCTGCGAGCCGAAGGGACACACACACTTACACACACACACTCACACACACACACGCACACACGCACGCACAAATACATTCTTCACCTCTCGACTCCTACCCATTAGTCGCCCCTTACGACTAGCATGGCTTTCTTGCCACGGCTGTTTTCTTATCTCTGCGAGCCGAAGACACACACACACATACACACACACTCACAAAAACACACACACGCAAACACGAACGCACACACGCACACACACACGCACACACGCACGCACACACGCACACACACATACACGCACACACGCACACACACATACATTGTTCACCTCTCGACTCCTACCTATTCGTCGCCTCTTACGACAGGCAGGTCCTTCTTGCTTCGGCCGTGTTCTTATCTCTGCAAGCCGAACGGACACACACACATACTCACACACGCACACACACACGCACACACGCACACACACACATACAATCTTCACCTCTCGACTCCTACCTATTAGTCGCCTCTTACGAAAGGCAGGGCCTTCTTGCCTCAGTCAAGTTCTTATCTCTGCAAGCCGAACTAACACACACACATACTCATACACGCACACACACACGCACACACGCACACACACATACACTCTTAACCTCCCGACTCCTACTTATTAGTCGAACCTTACAAGAGGCAGATCCTCCTTGCCTCGGCCGTATTCTTATCTCTGCAAGCCAAACGGACACACACACATACACACACTCACACACGCACACACACATACACTCTTCACCTCTCGACTCCTATCCATTAGTCGCCTCTTAAGACAGGCAGGGCCTTCTTGCCACGGACGTATTATTATCTCTGCGGGCCGAACGGACACACACACACACACTCATACACACACATACACTCCTAACCTCTCGACTGCTACCCATTAGTGGCCTCTTACGACATTCAGGGACTTCTTGCCACGGACGTATTCTTATCTTTGCAAGCCGAACGGACACACACACTTACACACACACGCACGCACACACGCACACATACACACACAAACACTCACACATGCACAAACACACGCACACACGCACACACGCACACACACACACACACACATACACTCTTCACCTCTCGACTCCTACCCATTAGTCGCCTATTACGACAGGCAGGAACTTCTTGCCACAGCCGTGTTCTTATCTCTGAAAGCCGAAAGGACACACACACACACACGCGCACACAAACACACGCACACAGGCACACACGCACACACGCACACGCACACGCACACGCACACGCACACACTCTCCACCTCTCGATTCCTATCCATTAGTCGCCTCTTAAGACAGGCAGGGTCTTCTTGCCACGGACGTATTCTCATCTCTGCAAGCCGAACGGATACACACACACTCGCACACATACACACACATACACGCTTCACCTCTCGACTCCTACCCATTAGTCGACTCTTACGACATTCAGGGAATTCTTGCCACGGCCGTGTTCTTATCTCTGCGACCCGAACGGACACACACACACACTCACACACACACGCACGCACACACCCACACACACACATACAATCTTCACCTCTCGACTCCTACCTATTAGTCGCCTCTTACGATAGGCAGGGCCTTCTTGCCTCGGTCAAGTTCTTATCTCTGTGAGCCGAACGGACACACACACTGACACACACACGCACGCACACACACACACACACACACACACACACACAAATACACCCTCCACCTCTCGACTTCTACCCATTAGTCGCCTCTTACGACAGGCATGGCCTTCTTGCTTCGGTCGTATTCTAATTTCTGCAAGCCGAACGGACACACACATACAAACACACACACTTACACACGCACACACAAAGGAACACACACACACACATACACTCTTCATCTCTCGACTCCCACCAATTAGTCGCTTATCTCTTATACCTTCTTATCTCTGCGAGCCAAACGGACACACACACACTTACACACACAAATACACACACACACTCACACACGCACACACACGCACACACACACACACACACATACACTCTTCATCTCTCGACTCCTACCCATTAGTAGCCTCTCACGACAGGCAGGGCCTTCTTGCCTCGGCCGTATTATTATCTCTGCAAGCCGAACGGACACACACACACTCACACACTTACACACGCACACACACGCACACACACACACATACCCTCTTCACCTCTCGACTCCTACCCATAAGTCGCCTCTTACGACAGGCAAGGCCTTCTTGCAACAGCCGTGTTCTCATTTCTGCGAGCCGACCGGACACACACACACACACGCACACACAAACACACGCACACAGGCACAGACGCACACACGCACACACACACACACATACACTCTTAACCTCTCGACTCCTACCCATTGGTCGCCTGTTACGACATTCAGGGACTTCTTGCCACGGACGTTTCTTATCTCTGCGGGCCGAACGGACACACACACACACACTCACACACACACATACACTCTTAACCTCTCGACTCCTACCCGTTAGTCGCCTCTGACGACATTCAGGGGCTTCTTGCCACGGACGTATTCTTATCTCTGCAAGCCGAACGGACACACACACATACTCACACACGCACACACACACACGCACACACGCACACACACACACATACACTCTTCACCTCTCGACTCCTATCCATTAGTCGCCTCTAAAGACAGGCAGGGCCTTCTTGCCACGGACGTATTCTTATCTCTGCGGGCCGAACGGACACACACACACACACTCACACACACACATACACTCTTAACCTCTCGACTCCAACCGATTAGTCCCCTCTTACGACATTCAGGGGCTTCTTGCCACGGACGTATTCTTATCTCTGCAAGCCGAACGGACACACACACACTCTAACACACACACGCACGCACACACGCACACACACACACACAAATACACTCTCCACCTCTCGACTTCTACCCATTAGTCGCCTCTTACGACAGGCATGGCCTTCTTGCTTCGGTTGTATTCTAATTTCTGCAAGCCGAAAGAACACACACATACATACACACACACACACACTTACACACGCACAAACACATACACACGTACACACAAACGAACACACGCACACACACACACACGTACACTCTTCACCTCTCGACTCCTACCCATTAGTCGCCTCTTACGACAGGCATGGCCTTCTTGCTTCGGTTGTATTCTAATTTCTGCAAGCCGAAAGAACACACACATACATACACACACACACACACTTACACACGCACAAACACATACACACGTACACACAAACGAACACACGCACACACACACACACGTACACTCTTCACCTCTCGACTCCTACCCATTAGTCGCCTCTTACGATAGGCATGGCCTTCTTACCACGGCTGTGTTTTTATCTCTGCGAACTGAAGGGACACACATACACACACATTCACACACACACACATGCACACACGCACACACACACATACAATCTTCACCTCTCGACTCCTACCTATTAGTCGCCTCTTACGATAGGCAGGGCCTTCTTGCCTCGGACAAGTTCTTATTTCTGCAAGCCGAACTAACACACACACATACTCACACACGCACACACACACGCACACACGCACACACACATACACTCTTCACCTCCCGACTCCTACTTATTAGTCGAACCTTACAAGAGGCAGATCCTCCTTGCCTCGGCCGTATTCTTATCTCTGCAAGCCAAATGGACACTCTTAAGACAGGCAGGGCCTTCTTGCCACGGCCGTAATCTTATCTCTGCGAGCCGAGCGGACAAAGACACACACTCACACACACACACACATACACTCTTCACCTCTCGACCCCTACCTTTTAGTCGCCTCTTACGAGAGGCAGGACCTTCTTGCCCCGGCCGTTCTCATATCTCTGCAAGCCGAACGGACACACACACTCATACACACACACTCACACACGCACAAACACACATACACGCACACACACATACACTCTTCACCTCTCGACTCCTACCAATTAGTCGCTCCTTACAGCAAGCATGGCCTTCTTGCCACGGCCGTGTTCTTATCTCTGCAAGCCGAACGGACACACACACACACACGCACACACAAACACACGCACACAAGCACACACGCACACACGCACACGCACACGTACGCGCACACAGTCTCCAACTCTCGACTCCTATCCATTAGTCGCCTGTTACGACAGGCAGGGCCTTCTTGCTACGGACGTGTTCTTATCTCTGCAAGCCAAACGGACACACACACACACACTCGCACACACACATACACACACATACACGCTTCACCTCTCGACTCCTACCTATTAGTCGCCTCTTACGACATTCAGGGACTTCTTGCCACGGCCGTGTTCTTATCTCTGTGTGCCGAACAGACACACACACTCACACACACACTCACACACACACTCACACACACACGCACGCACACACGCACACACACACACGCACCCACGCACACGCACACGCACACGCACACGCACACACTCTCCACCTCTCGACTCCTATCCATTAGTCGCCTCTTAAGACAGGCAGGGCCTTCTTGCCACGGACGTATTCTTATCTCTGCACGCCGAACGGACACACATACATACACTCGCACACACACACACACATACACGCTTCACCTCTCGACTCCTACCTATTAGTCGACTCTTACGACATTCAGGGACTTCTTGCCACGGCCGTGTGTGCCACGCACACACGCACACACACACACATACACTCTTCACCTCTCGACTCCTACTTATTACTCGCCTCTTACGACAGGCAGGGCCTTCTTGCCCCGGCTGTGTTCTTACCTCTGCGAGCCGAACGGACACACACACATACTCACACACTCACAAACACACACACACACACGCACGCACACACGCACACACACATACACTCACACACACACAAACATGCACACACGCACACACACATATATTCTTCACCTCTCGACTCCTACCTATTAGTCGCCTCTTACGATAGGCAGGGCCTTCTTGCCTTGGAAGTGTTCTTATCACTGCAAGCCGAACGGACACACACACATACTCACACACGCACACACACACGCACACACGCACACAAACATACACTCTTTACCTCTCGACTCCTACCTATTAGTCGCCCCTTACGATAGGCAGGGCCTTCTTGCCTCAGTCGTGTTCTTATTTCTGAAAGCCGAACTAACACACACACATACTGACACACGCACACACACACGCACACACGCACACACGCACACACACACATACACTCTTCACCTCTCGACTCCTACTTATTACTCGCCTCTTACGACAGGCAGGGCCTTCTTGCCACGGCTGTGTTCTCATCTGTGCGAGCCGACCGCACACACACACACTCACACACACTCACACACTCACATACACACACACTTAAACACGCACGCACAGGTACACGTACACACTCTTCACCTCTCGACTCCTATCTATTAGTCGCCTCTTACGACAGTCAGGGCCTTCTTGCTACGGACGTGTTCTTATCTCTGCGAGCCAAATGGACACACACACACACTCGCACACACACATACACACACATACACGCTTCACCTCTCGACTCCTACCCATTAGTCGCCTCTTACGACATTCAGGGACTTCTTGCCACGGCCGTGTTCTTATCTCTGCGAGCCAAACGGACACACACACACTCACACACACACACGCACACACGCACACACACGCACCCACGCACACGCACACGCACACGCACACACTCTCCACCTCTCGACTAATATCCATTAGCCGCCTCTTAAGACAGGCAGGGCCTTCTTGCCACGGTCGTAATCTTATCTCAGCCGAGCGGACAAACACATACACTCACACACACACACACACACACACACATACACTCTTCACCTCTCGACCCCTACCTTTTAGTCGCCTCTTACGAGAGGCAGGGCCTTCTTGCCCCGGCCGTATTCATATCTCTGCAAGCCGAACGGACACACACACTCATACACACACACTCACACACGCACAAACACACATACACGCACACACGCACACACATATACACTCTTCACCTCTCGACTCCTACCAATTAGTCGCTCCTTACAGCAAGCATGGCCTTCTTGCCACGGCCGTATTCTTATCTCTGCAAGCCGAACGGACACACTGTGATGGGTAGCTCTTTCGGGGCAACAGACTCAGTAAAACACAGGTTTGAAATAAAAATAAATCTATTAAGTATATATATACAATAAATAAAAACTAAAAAAAAGGAATTCTACGTTGTATACTTATAAAACAAAAATAAAATGAATTCTACGTTTCCGACTGGGTCCCGCGATGAATGAATCCCCCGGCAAACGTCTATAAAAGAAAAGAAATTAATTAGTACTACTAATATACTCGCTTTCGCTTCAATTCAGCGAAAGCTCCGAATATGCTCGTAAACAAAATATTTAGCTGTGCAGACCCACGGCAATGTTTAATACACAATGCCGACGGGTTCCGCTTGGCTAAGGACAGAGTATGATCCTCAATACGGAAATCTCTGTCCCGGTTGGTTCTGTGCAGATCCACGGTAATGCTCAATACGCAATACTGATGGGTTCCGCTTGGTTAGGGACAGAGTATGATCCTCAATACGGAACTATCTCTGTCCAGAATGGCACGCTGGTTCACTACACCGGCGAGTCAGGGAGCCTAGAGCGCTAGCTGCAAGACTGTCTAATTCCGCTATTCACACGCCTTAAATAGCCGTTTGAATACCACTACGCCGTCACGTTGTAGAAGTGGATGCGCAAATATTGACACTCCCACGGTTCGAACTGTTAAACGATCAGAGCATCGTTACACCCCCTTCTCTTTGAGAAAAAAAAAGTAACATACCTTTTTTTTTGTGTATATGGTGTCTACAGCCTCGTGATGCCATCTATCCCTCTCGGTATTTTTATTACAATCTTCCTCCCATTGTTACAGCATATCCTGTATCTTTTGGTCCCCCTCTCGACCAGGTGTTTTGGGACGATCTCTATAAGGTCGGCGTGTTTCCCGGGTTCCGGTTCTCCTGGAGTGGACGCGGATTGGGCTTCTTGTCCCGTTTTGGTATCAGGTACGCTCTTCTTCCTCGGTGGGGTTGGTGGTGTCCTAAAAAGTTCGTGGAACCTTTTCATGATCCTCTCCGCGTCTTTTCCTGGTGTCACGGGTAGTTCGGGTCTCTCTGGCGTTCCCAGAGGGGTCATCTCTTCCGGTATCTCTAATATGTCTTCCATGTTTGATGTTGATGAACTGAATTCTGCTTGCTAGCATTGCCACTTAAATACCGTTTGGTTGTGGTGGGGATTGGATTTCTGTAGTAACATTTCCCCCCTCCCATGGTTTTAAATCTTTTACATGCGCCGTCATCTGCTTGCGGCTACTACTATCGGCCAATTTCAGTTTTACTATTACTGGTGATATTACTGACGTTACTATGTATGGTCCTGAGTACTTCGGCGCTAGTTTGCTGGTGAAAGCTGCACTAGCTGATGATAGATAGTGTTCCTTTTTCATGACTCGATCTCCTGGATGCGGCTGCCAGTCTCTTCGTCTTAGATCGTAATGTTTCTTTTGGTCCTCGAAAGCGTGTTCCATGAGCACTTTTGCTAGTTCTCTTAACGCTTCTAACTTGTTTAAGTTTTCTGCATACCCCTGTATATCTTGTCCATTTGTCGCCTCTGTTATGTCTAATTCCCTTCCGAAATTAAGAAGCGCTGGTGAAAATCCTGTTGAATCGTGTCTTGACGAATTTATGGCGTAGCAGAATTCTGGTATGAATTTGTCCCAGTCTTTATGGTTATCCTCCACGTAAGTAGCTATCATCGTTTTCAGTACTTTGTTCATTCGTTCTACTCGGCATTGAGGTGAGTACGGCGGTGTTAGAATGTGATTTATGTTATAGGACTTTAGGAACGCCTTAAAATTTCCGCTTGTAAATTGCGCGCCGTTGTCCGAGATGATTTTCTTCGGGATACCGAATTGCATGACTACTTTAGATCGTAGAGTGTCGATGATTGAGTTCGTAGATGCTGCTCTTATTGGCTGGGCGACGACCCATTTGGTAAACCGGTCTTGCACGACTATTAAGAAAATGTTTCCTTTTGCAGATCTTGGGAATGGTCCCATTAAATCAACTGAGACAGTATGCCAAGGCTTTTCTTCAGTGGACGGTTGCATTTTCCCGGCTGGTTGCATTTGAGACGGTTTATATTGGAGGCACTTCGTACAGGCTCTAACGTAGTCTGCAATTTGTTTAAACATCTTAGGCCAATAGTACTTTTGCGCTATTCGGCAAATTGTTTTTGCAATTCCTAAGTGGCCTGCTGTAGTCGAGTCATGATTTTCCTCCAAAATATCTTTCCTTTTATATCTTGGTACGCATAATTTCCATGGGTTATTAAACTCTGGGTCGGCTAAATTACGGCTGCTCCAAACATGTTTATATAATTTCCCGTTTGATATTTGTAAATCCGGGAAATCGTCTGGGTTCTGGAGTACATTCCTATATAAATTATCGTACCAACTGCATGATTCCAGTTCTGATGCTAATAATTCCGACTCTGGTTCTTCGCTCTGGTTTTCTTGTGGTTGTCGTGACAAAGCATCTGCTACCTTGTTGAAGACTCCCTTTCTATATATTACCTCGAAATCGTACTGTTGCAGTTCTAAACTCCACCTGGCTAACCGACCTGACGGGTTTTTAAGGTTCTTCAGCCATTTGAGGGACTGATGGTCTGATATGACCTTAAAATTGTATCCTTCTATATACGGCCTCATTTGCTTTATCCCGTACACGATGGATAGACATTCTTTTTCCGTTGTGGAATATTTTGTCTCGGATGGTGTGAGGGTTCGACTAGCATATGCAATTACTTTATCCTAGCCGTCGTATTTCTGTGTTAGTGCAACTCCAAGTCCACAGTTCGACGCATCTGTTTGCAGGTAAAATGTTTTCGAAAAATCGGGGCATGCTAATACTGGGGCCGATGTAAGTTTTGATTTTAGCTCTTCAAACGTGTTTTCCTGCTTATCGGTCCATTTCCATCTTATCTTCTTCTTCAGAAGCATGTTTAGCGGTCCTGCTATTGTCGAATAGTTCTCTATGAATCGGCGGTACCATGATGTTATTCCTAGGAACCGGCGGAGTTGACGCACATTTCTCGGTGCTGTAAGTCCGGTTATAGCGTTGGTTTTCTCCGGGTCGGTTTTTATTCCTTCTGCTCCAACCACATGTCCTAAGTATCTGAGTTCTGACTGGCAAAACGTGCATTTCTCGAAGTTCAGCTGTAATCTGGCTTCTTTCAGTCTTCGGAAAACTTCGTGTAGGTGATTTAAATGCTCTTGGAGCGTTTTAGATATTACTACGATATCATCCAAGTAGGCAAACGCGAATTCCATATCGGGAGGTATTACCTTATCCAGTAGGGGTTGGAAAGTGGCTCCTGCGGAATGCAGTCCGAATGGGGTGGTTTTGAACTGAAAATGGCCTTTTCCGGGTACGCTAAATGCTGTCACTGGGCGGCTTGTTTCTTCTAGGGGTATTTGAAAATATCCCTGTTTCAAATGGAGGGTCGATATAAAATTTGCTTCCTTAAGTCTATCCAGAATTTCCGATATTCTAGGTAACGGAAATGCGTCCTTATCTGATAGTTCGTTGACTTTTCTAAAGTCAATGCAAAATCTGTACGAGTTATCCTTTTTCCTAACTAGTACAATCGGTGAACTCCAACCACTTGTGGAGGGTTCGATGGTTCCTTCTTTTAACATCTTGTCCACTTCTTGGTTGATGATCTGTAGCATTGCGGGATTGTGCCGCCTGTAAGGCTGCTTGACTGGATCGCACTTTTTCTTCAATTTTATTTCGTGTCTTATTAAGTTGGTGGGTCCTGTTATGTTCTCAAACTCCCTTAGTTCTTTTCTTAGGAACCTTTCTAATTCCGTATGTTGAGTGGAGTCTTTTAAAGTGTTACAAGTCTCTTCTTGATGTTGTATGTATTGTTTGGTCGTATGTTTATCGAATTTAAGTTCGATAGAATGGTTCCTAAGGAATTCCACTACTATTAATGCATCTTCCGTCAACCCTGGCATTACTATGAATGTTTGTCGGGTTTGTAACTTATCGATCTCGCATTCAATTGTCAACTTCTGGTTAAGCTCGATTGACGCTCCATTTGCTAGTCTTGTTCTCCCGCTGTAGCTATCTAGAGAGTCCTTGTATATCTGAGCTATTCTATCCCCGACGTAATTTTTAGTAGTTCCTGTGTCGATGAGCGCTCTGTATGTTCTTTGCCCTATTTTTAGTGATGCGAACAGTCGAATGTCATTGCTTGCTGGCTGTGTAACGGCGAAAACGAATGAAGTCGAATCTTGTTTTACAGACTGGGACGACTCCTTGTTTCTCCAGTCTGTAATTCGTTTCCCTGACGCCTGAAACAGCAGTCGCTGCTGTAAACTCATTCTCTGCCGCAACGCGAACAAAACTTTTTTCATGGGTTTTTGCAGTTTTTACGGCTGTGACCTGGCATCTTGCATCTAAAGCATGCCGTTTTCGCATCGTACTCTGCTTGGTCCGTGCGTCTCCAGTTTCCACGGCAAATCTGATTTGCTCGGGTCTTTTCGTCTTCTAGATCTTCGTATTCTTGGGCTAAATCCTGTAATTCGGCTAAGTTTCCGAAATCCCGGCGGCGAGCATAAAGCTTATATTCTGGTAACAAATTTTTGTATATCCTTTCGAGTTCTTGGTTTTTAGAAAAAGATCCTTCTCGTCTGATTAATGTTTGAATCTCCGTGATATATCTATCTACTGGTTCGTTCTGTCTCTGTTTTCTGTTTCGGATTTCCTCTTCTAGTTGTAGCAAATATCCCCTGGGATAGAAAGCTTTTTTAAAATCTTCGCTGAAATCTGTCCATGACTTCCAATTTTTGTTATTGTTTTTGTACCATAACAAGGCGTGGTCTCCTAATAATTCTGGTAATGCTCTTAGTAGATCTTGTTTATCGATCTCGTAGGCCAAGCTTAATTCGTCTATCCTCTCTAAGAATTCTATTGCATCCGAATGTTTCTTGTCGAAGTGTGTGTTCCACTTTCGTACTTGATTTAGCAATTCTGGTTGCCCCATTTGTTTCGTTATTGCTAATTCCTGTAATTGTCTTCGGATGCCCGAAATTTCCTGGGCCAGTGTGTCGGATTCTGTTCCCTTGGAAGTTTTTTCTTTTGTGATTGTTCCTGTAGCTTCCTCACGATTTTTAAAATAGGTTCTGAGTCGTGCTCTCAATTCGTCGACGGTTCCCTTGGGATCTAGGCCGTATTTTTCGGCCTCGCTCTGCAATTCCTCTTTGCAAAGTCGGTTTATCCACGACGTACCTGTTACTGAGTCTGTGTCTTTATCTGTCGGCATTTTATTAATTTTTGCTCGGGCGCCAGTTTGTGATGGGTAGCTCTTTCGGGGCAACAGACTCAGTAAAACACAGGTTTGAAATAAAAATAAATCTATTAAGTATATATATACAATAAATAAAAACTAAAAAAAAAGGAATTCTACGTTGTATACTTATAAAACAAAAATAAAATGAATTCCACGTTTCCGTCTGGGTCCCGCGATGAATGAATCCCCCGGCAAACGTCTATAAAAGAAAAGAAATTAATTAGTACTACTAATATACTCGCTTTCGCTTCAATTCAGCGAAAGCTCCGAATATGCTCGTAAACAAAATATTTAGCTGTGCAGACCCACGGCAATGTTCAATACACAATGCCGACGGGTTCCGCTTGGCTAAGGACAGAGTATGATCCTCAATACGGAAATCTCTGTCCCGGTTGGTTCTGTGCAGATCCACGGTAATGCTCAATACGCAATACTGATGGGTTCCGCTTGGTTAGGGACAGAGTATGATCCTCAATACGGAACTATCTCTGTCCAGAATGGCCCGCTGGTTCACTACACCGGCGAGTCAGGGAGCCTAGAGCGCTAGCTGCAAGACTGTCTAATTCCGCTATTCACACGCCTTAAATAGCCGTTTGAATACCACTACGCCGTCACGTTGTAGAAGTGGATGCGCAAATATTGACACTCCCACGGTTCAAACTGTTAACCGATCAGAGCATCGTTACAACACACACTCATACACACACACTCACACACGCACAAACACACACACACACACACACGCACACACACATACACTCTTCACCTCTCGACTCCTACCAATTAGTCGCTCCTTACAGCAAGCATGGCCTTCTTGCCACGGCCGTATTCTTATCTCTGCAAGCCGAACGGACACACACACCCATACACACACACTCACACACGCACAAACACACACACACGCGCACACTCACACACACATACACTCTTCACCTCTCGACTCCTACCCATTAGTTGCCTCTTACGACAGGCAGGGCCTTCTTGCCACGGCCGTGTTCTTATCTCTGCGAGCCGACCGGACACACACACACACTCACACACGCACACACACGCACACACGCAGTTACACACATACACTCTTCACCTCTCGACTCCTACGCATTAGTCGCCGCTTACGACAGGCAGGGCCTTCTTGGCACGGACGTGTCCTTATCACTGCGAGCCGACCGAACACACACTCACACAGGCACACACACACGCACACACGCACACACACACACATACACTCTTCACCTCTCGACTCCTACCAATTACTCCCCACTTACGACAGGCAGGGCCTTCTTGCCTCGGCCGTATTCTTATCTCTGCAAGCCGAACGGACACATACACACTCACACACACAAGCACGCACACACGCACACATACGCACACACACAAAAACACTTTTCACCTCTCGACTCCTACCCATTAGTTGCCTCTTACGACAGGCATGGCCTTCTTGCCTCGGCCGTATTCTAATCTCTGCGAGCCGAATGGACACACACATACATACACACACTCACTTACACACGCACAAACACACACACCCACACACGCACACACACACACATACACTATTCACCTTTCGACTCCTACCTATTAGTCGCCCCTTACAAGAGAGAGGGCCTTCTTGCCTCGGCCGTATTCCTATCTCTGCAAGCCAAACCGACACACACACATACACACACACTTACACACGCACACACACGCACACACGCACACACACACACACATACACTCTTCACCTCTCGACTCCTACCAATTAGTCGCCACTTACGATAGGCAGGGCGTTCTTGCCTCGGCCGTATTCTTATCTCTGAAGGCCGAACGGACACACACACACTCACACACACACGCACGTACAAACGCACACACACGCACACACACACACAAATACACTCTGCCCCTCTCGACTCCTACCCATTAGTCGCCTCTTACGACAGGCATGGCCTTCTTGCCTCGGCCGTATTCTAATCTCTGCGAGCCGAATAGACACACACAAACATACACACACACACTTACACACGCACAAACACAGACACACCCACACACGCACACTCTCACGTACCCTCTTCACCTCTCCACTCCTACCCATTAGTCGCCTCTTACGACAGGCAGGGACTTCTTGCCACGGCCGTGTTCTTATCTCTGCAAGCCAAACGGACACACACACACGCACACACAAACACACGCACACAGGCACACACGCACACACGCACACACGCACACGCACACATTCTCCACCTCTCGATTCCTATCCATTAGTCGCCTCTTAAGACGGGCAGGGCCTTCTTGCCACGGACGTATTCTTATCTCTGCGAGCCGAAAGGACACACACACACGCACACACAAACACACGCACACAGGCACACACGCACACACGCACACGTACACGCACACGCACACACTCTCCACCTCTCGACTAATATCCATTAGTCGCCTCTCAAGACAGGCAGGGCCTTCTTGCCTCGGCCGTATTCTTATCTCTGCAAGCCAAACGGACACACACACATACACACACATACTCACACACGCACAAACACACGCACACACACAATGTCCAATATCAAATCTTCATAATTCATATCCGAAATTGGACAGTATAATTTTATCACCCAGTAGACCGAATGAATCTATTTGTTATTAAATACACACACGTAGTTAATTAGGTTACATACACATTTGGTCAATTATAAATAATAATTTGGACATCAGTCAAAAGTACTGGCAAAGTTAAACAATTTACATAAATTAAATACACATATCACGCTAGGTACGCGAAAAATATTGACCCAAATAGAATTTATATAAAACTAATATCTCTTGACTAGAGAAGCATTCAATCAATATTCACTCAACGAACATATAGTCTTCAACGATCAACTTCATCAGTCTATACTCAAAGTAATCCCGGGTCTACACCCATAGTGTACGTCTCAACAATAAACTCTGCTACTATTATTTGGTGTTTCCATTACAACAGAACGAACATCTTCACTGAGCCAACGAAGGGGAATTTGTTCATGGTCCTTCGAGAAACAGAATACTTCAAGGAAGTTTGAGAGAGCCTATACAGTCCACGCCAGCAACACCCTCAGTAGCAGAGAGAGACCACTAGACCCGGGAGAACGAGAGCAGTACCAAAGCCAAGAGCCATACTAGAGCCGAGAGCAGTACCAGAGCCGAGAGCGGTACCAAAGCCGAGAGCCATACTAGAGCCGAGAGCGGTACCAAAGCCGAGAGCCATACTAGAGCCGAGAGCGGTACCAAAGCCGAGAGCCATACTAGAGCCGAGAGCGGTACCAGAGTCGAGAGCAGTACCAAAGCCGAGAGCCATACTAGAGCCGAGAGCAGTACCAAAGCCGAGAGCCATATTAGAGCCGAGAGCAGTACCAAAGCCGAGAGCCATACTAGAGCCGAGAGCAGTACCAAAGCCGAGAGCCATACTAGAGCCGAGAGCGGTACCAGAGCCGAGAGCGGTACCAAAGCCGAGAGCCATACTAGAGCCGAGAGCGGTACCAGAGCCGAGAGCAGTACCAAAGCCGAGAGCCAGACTAGAGCCGAGAGCAGTACCAAAGCCGAGAGCCATACTAGAGCCGAGAGCAGTACCAAAGCCGAGAGCCATACTAGAGCCGAGAGCAGTACCAAAGCAGAGAGCCATATTAGAGCCGAGAGCAGTACCAAAGCCGAGAGCCATACTAGAGCCGCAGAGCAGCCAAAGGACAGGACCGATTGCAGAACCCACCAGAAGCGAGGGATCCTCAACGTCTAAGAACACAAAAAACCGTAAGTTTTTGAATAATTACAAAATCTTCCAACTTTTACAATCTTACAATTTAACAAGTTTTTTTTTTATTACAATTTAACAATTTAGAACAACAATCTCCACTCTATCAATCGTATAATAATGTACTTTAGAATGCATACCATTTAAATAATACAGAGAATTGATAAAACAAAAATAAACGTCATTCACAACTATAATTAACTAAACAGTAATTTTGTATGACAATTTGAAAAAAGAAACGTTCATACATATAGCTTGCTTTTAATTACAATTAAATATTTTATTTCGAAAAATTAAAATAATTACGTAGCAAATAATTTCATTTATTTTGATAACAATATATATCATTATAAGAGTGTGTGGATTACATCTTGACCTACCTCAATGCAAAGAATAGCACAGCAGGCAAGGTCAAACTCATATTTCGCTAAATTGCACATTCCGATAGAAAAGAAAGTGTTATAATACAGGTATACTTATTTAATACATAACGTACATTTAGTATTGTCTAATATATTTACCGCTGAATGTAAAAATTTTAAAATAATCATGGAGAGTCTATACGTTAAGCAAGCGGAAATAGGAACAGAAATAGTGAAACTCGTTTCAAATACAAAAAAGGATTCCCAATCTCGGAAAAATCAACAATACATCCGGGATAGACAGGAAAAATTTGAAGAATATTGGGCAAAATTTTTAAATAACCACGAAAAGCTGCTAGAAGGGGGTATAACGAAAGAAAAATATTTTGAAACAAAATACTATGATCAGGTATTTAAGACATACATTGAGGGGAAAACCCTGTTGGAAGAATATGGAAGGGTGCTGAAAAGAGGAAAAGCACCGAAAGTAAAGGAGATACAGATAAGAAAACAAAGAATCGAGGAATTATTACGGCCAGAAAATGAACAAGACTTGCAGGAGGATGAAGAATTGCAGTCAGAGTTAAGAGAATACATGGAAAAGGTGAATACACTAATGATTGAAGCAGCAGTAAATGAGGAACTGGACGCTACAGATATTGGAGGAGTAGAGAGAATAAATCATCTAAAGAGGAAAGTCAGGGAAGTTTTAAAGAAAATAAGGCCAGGAATGCAACGGCCAGAAAGCACACAGAGGAGGGACGGTGTGACATTGCCGCAGGTAAAAATCCCTGTGTATGAAGGCAGATATGAAACGTGGAGAACTTTCCACGATCTGTTTACTAAAGTAATACATGAAAACGACCAGTTATCAAACGCAGAAAAAATGCAGTACCTAAAAACTCAAGTAAGAGGGGAAGCCAACAGAATGATACAACACTTAAACATATCCGAGGCCAACTACGAAGTGGCCTGGAACATGCTAAAAGATAGGTATGAGAACCCAAGGATGATATTGTTTAAATTAATAGACAGGATGCTACTAGCGCAGGAAGTAAAGGAATCTTCTGCTAGAGCATTGAAATCACTACATGACACCTTCCACGAAAGTCTGGAAGCCATAGGAGGGTTAGGAACAGACACGGAAGCGTGGAGCCCATTGATAGCCCGAATTATCATAACGAAATGGGACAATGAAACTAGGAGGCTGTACGAAAACCACATTGGAGACAGTAGAGAGATACCGACGTACAAATCGACACAAACATTCCTACAGCGAAGATTTCAGACACTGGAACTGCTGGAGTCAGAAAAAAGACAAGAGAAGCAAGGAGGATCTCTTAGGAAACCAAGAACACATTGCGTGATATGCAACGGAGATCACGGAGTCCGAACTGCAGAGGATTTCAGGAACTCAATGTAAGAGACCGGAACAGGATGATAAAAGAAAAAGGATTGTGTACAAACTGCCTAGCACATAAAAAAGAAAAACAATGTTATTCACAATATAGGTGCAGACACTGTGGCGGAGACCACCACCATATGTTGCATTATGAAAAAGGAAACACAAGCAACAAAAGAAACTCCAATGAAACGAAACGAGAACAAACACAAGAAAGAAATGGAAGAGATTCAAACAATAGAAGTAGGTATCAAGCTAATAGGTACAGAGGAGGAAATAATAATCCATACAACGCCAGAGAACAAAATAACGGAAGGCGAGAAAATACACAAGATACCAATGGACCTAGGAATAGCAACGACCAGCAAAGAGGGCAGAATTCAGTAAACTGTGCAAGCCATAAGGAAGGTGAAGCATTACTAGCGACAGCTGTGATACGCATAAGAGATGCGAAAGGAGATTCACACATAATGAGAGCACTAATCGACCAAGGGTCCCCTGCGACGACGCTAGGAACAACAAGGAAGCCCATACAGGCGACCATATCCGGGATAGGCTCGTCAGGAGAAAAAACAGCCAACTGGAGTATGAAACTTTTAATCGAAACTCATTACGAAAGTGACTTCGAGATGGAAATAGAAGCACTAGTACTACCGAAGATAACAAGGAATTTACCGGAAAAGGATATAATTCTACCGGACTATAACGAGAAAAATGCAATACTGGCAGATCCAAGATATTACAAGGTAGGGAAGATAGACTTACTACTAGGAGTAAAAGAATACAGTTACATATTGACAGAAGGGATGCACAGAATAAGTAATGGACTCCTGAGTCAAAACACCAAACTAGGATGGATAGTTTCGGGAATAGCACGAGAAAGGGAGAATATAAAAGCAGAAGTATGCTGTACGATATCAAGACAAGAAATGGACGTACAAATAAAGAACTTCTGGGAATTAGAAGAAGTAAATCAGGATACAAGTTTCTCAGTGGAAGAACAAGAATGTGAAGAACTGTATCGACAGACTGTAAAAAGGAATGAAGAAGGGAGATACGAAGTAAAAATTCCGTTTAGGGAAGACGTCGCAAAGTTAGGAGAATCTAAACAGCAAGCATTCGCCAGATTGATGCAACTAGAAAGGAAGTTTGCAAAAGACAAACAGTTAGAAGCGAATTACAGACAATTCATGGAAGATTATGAAAACCAAGGTCATATGGTAATAGCAGAAAACCAGGGAGATGGGTACTACTTACCTCATCATCCAGTGAGAAAAGAGGACAGTACTACAACGAAAATAAGAGCCGTGTTTGACGCATCAAGCAAAAGCTCATCGGCAGTAAGCCTGAATGATATTATGCACACAGGGCCGAAATTACAACAAGACTTGACAAATATACTATTACGATGGAGATCCAATAAGGTAGCACACTCAGCGGATCTGGAAAAAATGTTTAGACAAATCAGAATGGCAGAAGAAGACCAAAAATATCAAAAAATTTTGTGGAGAAAGGACACAAAGGACCACATACAAGAGTATAACTTAACGACGGTGACATACGGCACGGCCGCAGCACCCTTTTTAGCGTTAAGAACAATACAACAATTACAAGAAGATGAAGGAGCGAGTTTCCCGTTGGCATCGAAAATTGTAAAAGAAAACATGTATGTAGACGATATACTAGGAGGAGCTGAGACAGTGCAGGAAGCAGAAACAGCCCAAAAGGAATTAATACAACTGTTCAGAAAAGGAGGTTTCACTCTTAGAAAATGGTTGAGCAACGAAGAAAAAATAATGGAGAACGTACCGGAGGATATGAGGAACGTAGACTCGAAGGCATTCAAACAAGAAGAAGTACGGAAAACGTTAGGAATACACTGGTCACCTAAAGAGGATATAATCACATTCAAAATAGGGATAACGACGGCAAAGAAAATAACGAAAAGACACGTACTGTCAGAAGTAGCAAAACTATACGACCCACTGGGATGGATAGCACCTGTAGTAATTCAGGCGAAAATGTTCATACAGGAATTATGGGAGCAAAAGACCAGTTGGGATAAAGAATTAACTAGCAACCAACAAAGCAGGTGGAATACATACCAGGCGCAATTAGTAAATCTGGAGAAAATAACATTGCCCAGGTGGAACAACTTAAGCAAGATAAACAGAGTAGAACTGCATGGATTTGCAGATGCGTCTATGAAAGGATATGGAGCGGTAATCTACTCAAGGGTATTAGGCCCAGAAATTAAAACGAATCTAATGATAGCAAAATCGAAAGTCGCACCATTGAAAGGGAAAACGACGTTACCGAGGCTCGAGCTGTGTGCCGCGGTACTACTAGCAAATTTAATGAAGAAAACCCTACAAGCATTGAACAGGGAAAACATTGAGGTATATGCATGGTCGGACTCAACGATAATCCTGGCTTGGATAAGGGGATCATCAAAAAGGTGGAAAATGTTCGTCGCCAACAGAGTAGAGGAAATAAGACGCGTTATAGGACCGAAAAATTGGCATAAGGTAGATACAAAGGAAAATCCAGCGGACATCCTCTCACGTGGAAGTACCGCATCAGAATTATTAGAAGCAGAGCTATGGTGGAAGGGACCAACTTGGCTGACTAGTAACAAAACTTTAACTCAGGAATCAGAAGAAATACCAGAGACAAATGAGGAGGAAGTCAAAACGAAAATAACGGTGCACACGACAACGATAAAGGAGGACATATGCGAGAGATTCTCAAATTTAGAAAGAATGAGAAGAGTACTTTCATATTGTAGGAGATTTGCAGACAAATGCAGAAAAAAGAAGGACAATGGACAAAGTCAGCTTACAGTCCAAGAATTAGAGGAAACGCTATTAAAGGTGATAAAGCACACACAGCACGCCTACTTCAAACAAGAAATAAATAAGCTGGAGAAGAAACAGAAATTAGACAAGAAAAATAAATTAGCGTCATTGGTACCATTCCTGAAGAGACAAGGAATTCTAAGAGTCACCGGAAGACTGAGACACACGAATCTAAAGTACGGAGAAAAACATCCGATAATTTTGCCAAAGGATAGTGCATTAACAAAGTTACTTATAACAGATAGTCACGCAAGAAATCTACATAGCGGATTACAACAAACACTACAGTACATAAAAAGGAAATACTGGATAATCAACGGCAGAAGAACCGTGAAAGATCATCTAGCAAAATGTTTAAGGTGCAGGAGGTATAAAAGCCAAACAGCACAACAATTAATGGGAGATCTACCGAAAGACAGAGTGAACCCGAGTCATCCCTTTACTAACACAGGGATAGATTATGCCGGGCCAATAAAGATAAGTACCACGAGAGGCAGAGGACAAAGGAGCTATAAGGGCTACATCTCAGTATTTGTGTGTCTGTCAACGAAGGCAGTACACCTTGAGGTAGTAAGCGATATGTCTACGGATGCTTTCATCGCAGCGTTCAAGAGATTTACGGCACGCAGAGGACTGTGCAACAACGTATACAGCGATAACGGAACCACATTCGTAGGAACAGCAAATTTGTTGAAAAAAGAAAATCAAAAAATAGATGACGAGATAAAACAAGGATTACTGGCACTAGGTACTAAGTGGCATGTCATACCTGCATATGCACCACATTTCGGAGGATTATGGGAGAGCGCAGTGCGAATAATGAAATATCACTTGAAAAGAATCATCGGGGAAACAGTTCTAACATATGAAGAATTGAGTACGGTGCTGGCACAAATAGAAGCATGTATGAACTCGAGACCATTATGTGGGTCATCAGAAGACCCTGAAGGGAAAATAGCCCTGACACCAGCTCACTTCCTTATAGGGAGAGAAATTATATCACCAAATCGGGAAGAAGAGCTTACGACTTATTTGAAGATGCCGACGAGGTGGAGATTAGTGGAGAAAATAAAAAGAGACTTCTGGAAAATTTGGAAACAGGAATACCTGCACCAATTACAACAGAGAAATAGATGGCATAAGGCGCACCCTAACATAAAAGAAGAAGAAATAGTTACAATTAAAGAAGAGGATACACCTCCAGGCAGATGGCCATTAGCGAGGGTAACAGAAACACACCCTGGAGCGGAGGGATTAACCAGAGTAGTAACAGTGAGAAAGGCAAACGGGAAACTGACTAAAAGACCCATACATAAGCTAATACGACTGGAAGAAGAGAAACAGGAAAAGCCGAAAAAGGCAGCAGCACTAAGATGGAAGAAAATACTAGTAGCTATAATGTTTTTAACGATGTTAAAACCCATAAAGGCAGAACCGTATAAAATATATAATCCGGTACCAGGATTTTTCACAGAAGACCTTGGAGAGGTCGTCATAGACCGGGGAACATTTCGAATAAAGGTGTTACTCGAAAAAGGAAGAATTCGAACAGAGCACCAACTAATAGGAAATATGATACAAGGCGTACGAGAACTGTGTCATGAGATAAAAATCGTGAATTGTAAGGATATAATAGAGAAATTGGAGGAAGGACAAAGAAAGGCGGAGTCAGTAAGCGAGGGGCTGACAGTAGAAATAAAAGGAAGGGAAAGAAGAGGAATATTAGGAACAATATTAACCTCAGTGTTTGGAGTCAATGACGAAGCCTACAGTAACATTGAAGCATTAGATAATAACCAAAAGGAGCTAATAAAGGGATCACAGCACCAGGCGAAGATAATGTTAGAAACAATAACATCAATCAATCACACAGAGAACAGGATAAACGAGCAAATGAACAAGTTTAACAAAGCACTAATCACAGGTCTACAAGAAATATCTAAAGGACTTAACGAAGTAGAAGACAAAGCACAAAAACTAGAAACCGAATATAGCACGTTACGAATACAAACGATAGCATTACAAGTTATGGACTTCATAAACGAATATACTCAATTTTACGAGGGAATATTAAACCTTCACTATAACCACGGACACTTCATTGATATAGTGAAACCGGGTGAAATAACCAAATTAATAGGGAAAGCAGGGCAGATACTGCCTCAAGGGGTCGAAATACGACGACAACCCATTATAGAAACAGAAGTCAGTCATGACGACAGATATATAACAGTCATCGGCTACTTCATAGTGACAGGGAAAAATAAGTACAGCATGCTCAAAGTCACGGCCATACCACTTAACGTTGAGGGGTCGGTGTTGCGCACATTTGTCGCCCCAAGGAATCTACTGGTCGTAGATTATAACACACTGCACTACTTCGAATTGACCACGGAAGATAGAGAAAGGTGCTTACTGTTGACAAACGCGCAGATAGCGTGCTCACCAACGGCTATAAGAAACATGGATACCCAACCAAACTGCATACTAGAAGAAATTTATGAGCGATCTAAGAATAGCACATGTCCAGTGGTAGCCAGGACAATACAGACAGCTCAATGGAGTAAGATGGGTACTCCCAACCTCTGGCTAGTTATCACGCCAGTCACGATACACATATCCATTATTTGCGATGAAAATCGGAGCGAAAGAGTACTGGAACGAGTCACATTCCTGAAGCTTTCACCCAAATGTATCGCCCAAACGAAAAATATTACATTACTCCCCACTAGCAGTGGGGTGGACAGAGCAGTGACGAGTTACCTGAAGTCGCCAATCACTCCCGTGGCCCAACTGGTGGCGAGGACACCCCGCAAGTTTAACACGCCTCTAAACACCTACCTTGACATACCAGGAGGAGAGCTACGTCATGTGTTACTTGAGGAGGAGAGTCTGGAACAAGAAATGACGCATACGCAGTGGCGATCGATTCACGAATCTAATTGGTATTATTTTGTGGCCACCGGGATCATTACTATAATGGTAATAATTGGGATACTCACGTTATGGAAGTACCGTCCTGTTGCACGACTATGTCGTTCAGGGAATCCACAAACTCAGACTAACGAACAGGAAGTACCTGTATTAGTTAGTAATCGGCACAACAATGTACGGTCGACTTCCCAAGTTGACATCCCACTTTCCACATTTTCATCCAATTGCCCTAATTTTAATCTAGAGATAGAGTCGGACATTGATAGCTAGGGTACGGTTGGAAGATTATTGATTATTCTTAAACTATTTATAATTTATCATGTTTGAATTTTACTATGTTATGTAATACTTATATGTAAACTTTGAGTATTGACACTTGGGCCAGATTGCCCGATTCCGCAGTATGTCCAATATCAAATCTTCATAATTCATATCCGAAATTGGACAGTATAATTTTATCACCCAGTAGACCGAATGAATCTATTTGTTATTAAATACACACACGTAGTTAATTAGGTTACATACACATTTGGTCAATTATAAATAATAATTTGGACATCAGTCAAAAGTACTGACAAAGTTAAACAATTTACATAAATTAAATACACATATCACGCTAGGTACGCGAAAAATATTGACCCAAATAGAATTTATATAAAACTAATATCTCTTGACTAGAGAAGCATTCAATCAATATTCACTCAACGAACATATAGTCTTCAACGATCAACTTCATCAGTCTATACTCAAAGTAATCCCGGGTCTACACCCATAGTGTACGTCTCAACAATAAACTCTGCTACTATTATTTGGTGTTTCCATTACAACAGAACGAACATCTTCACTGAGCCAACGAAGGGGAATTTGTTCACACAAAGACACATACACTCTTCACCTCTCGACTCCTATTCATTAGTCGCCTCTTACGACAGGCAGGGACTTCTTGCCACCGCTGTTTTGTTATTTCTGCGAGCCGAAGGGACACACACACACATACACACACACACTCACACACGCACACACGCACGCACAAATACATTCTTCACCTCTCGACTCCTACCCATTAGTCGCCCCTTACGACTAGCATGGCTTACTTGCCACGGCTGTTTTCTTATCTCTGCGAGCCGAAGACACACACACACACACACACACACACACACTCACAAAAACACACACACACGCAAACACGAACGCACACACGCACACACACACGCACACACGCACGCACACACGCACACACACATACACGCACACACGCACACACACATACATTCTTCACCTCTCGACTCCTACCTATTCGTCGCCTCTTACGACAGGCAGGTCCTTCTTGCTTCGGCCGTGTTCTTATCTCTGCAAGCTGAACGGACACACACACATACACACATACTCACACACGCACACACACACGCACACACGCACACACACACATACAATCTTCACCTCTCGACTCCTACCTATTAGTCGCCTCTTACAAAAGGCAGGGCCTTCTTGCCTCAGTCAAGTTCTTATCTCTGCAAGCCGGACTAACACACACACATACTCATACACGCACACACACACGCACACACGCACACACACATACACTCTTAACCTCCCGACTCCTACTTATTAGTTGAACCTTACAAGAGGCAGATCCTCCTTGCCTCGGCCAATTCTTATCTCTGCAAGCCAAACGGACACACACACATACACACACTCACACACGCACACACACGGACACACGCACAGACAGACATACACTCTTCACCTCTCGACTCCTATCCATTAGTCGCCTCTTAAGACAGGCAGGGCCTTCTTGCCACGGACGTATTATTATCTCTGCGGGCCGAACCGACACACACACACACACACATACTCATACACACACATACACTCCTAACCTCTCGACTCCTACCCATTAGTGGCCTCTTACGACATTCAGGGACTTCTTGCCACGGACGTATTCTTATCTTTGCAAGACGAACGGACACACACACATACTCACACACGCACACACACACGCACACACGCACACTCATACACATACACTCTTCACCTCTCAACTCCAACCTATTAGTCGCCCCTTACAACAGGCAGGGTCTTCTTGCCTTGGCCGTATTATTATCTCTGCAAGCCTGACGGACACACACACCTACACACACACTCACACACGCACACACACACGCACACACGCGCACACACACACATACACTCTTCACCTTTCGACTCCTACCCATTAGTCGCCTCTTACGACAGGCAGGGCCTTCTTGCCACGGCCATGTTCTTATCTCTGCGAGCGGAACGGTCATATACACACACTCACACACACATGCACGCTCACACGCAGACACACACACACGCACAGGCACACGCACACGCACACACTCTCCACCTCTCGACTCCTATCCATTTGTCACCTCTTAAGACAGGCAGGGCCTTCTTGACTCGGCCGTATTCTTATCTTTGCAAGCCGAACGGACACACACACTTACACACACACGCACGCACACGCACGCACACACGCACACACGCACACACGCACACACACACACACACATACACTCTTCACCTCTCGACTCCTACCCATTAGTCGCCTCTTACGACAGGCAGGAACTTCTTGCCACAGCCGTGTTCTTATCTCTGAAAGCCGAAAGGACACACACACACACGCGCACACAAACACACGCACACAGGCACACACGCACACACGCACACGCACACGCACACGCACACACTCTCCACCTCTCGACTCCTATCCATTAGTCGCCTCTTAAGACAGGCAGGGTCTTCTTGCCACGGACGTATTCTCATCTCTGCAAGCCGAACGGATACACACACACTTGCACACATACACACACACACATACACGCTTCACCTCTCGACTCCTACCCATTAGTCGACTCTTACGACATTCAGGGAATTCTTGCCACGGCCGTGTTCTTATCTCTGCGACCCGAACGGACACACACACACACTCACACACACACACGCACGCACACACCCACACACACACATACAATCTTCACCTCTCGACTCCTACCTATTAGTCGCCTCTTACGATAGGCAGGGCCTTCTTGCCTCGGTCAAGTTCTTATCTCTGTGAGCCGAACGGACACACACACTGACACACACACGCACGCACACACACACACACACACAAATACACCCTCCACCTCTCGACTTCTACCCATTAGTCGCCTCTTACGACAGGCATGGCCTTCATGCTTCGGTCGTATTCTAATTTCGGCAAGCCGAACGGACACACACATACAAACACACACACTTACACACGCACACACAAAGGAACACACACACACACATACACTCTTCATCTCTCGACTCCCACCAATTAGTCGCTTATCTCTTATACCTTCTTATCTCTGCGAGCCAAACGGACACACACACACTTACACACACAAATACACACACACACTCACACACGCACACACACGCACACACACACACATACACTCTTCACCTCTCGACTCCTACCCATTAGTCGCCTCTCACGACAGGCAGGGCCTTCTTGCCTCGGCCGTATTATTATCTCTGCAAGCCGAACAGACACACACACACTCACACACTTACACACGCACACACACGCACACACACACACATACCCTCTTCACCTCTCGACTCCTACCCATAAGTCGCCTCTTACGACAGGCAAGGCTTCTTGCTACGGCCGTGTTCTCATTTCTGCGAGCCGACCGGACACACACACACGCACACACAAACACACGCACACAGGCACACACGCACACACGCACACGTACACGCACACGCACACACTCTCCAACTCTCGACTCCTTTCCATTAGTCGCCTCTTAAGACAGGCAGGGCCTTCTTGCCACGGACGCATTCTTATCTCTGCGAGCCGAACAGACACACACAGACACGCACACACGCACAAACACACGCACACACACGCACACACACAAACATTCTTCACCTCTCGACTCCTACCTATTAGACGCCTCTTACGATAGGCAGGGCCTTCTTGCCTCGGTCAAGTTCTTATCTCTGCAAGCCGAACTAACACACACACATACTCACACACGCACACACACACGCACACACGCACACACACATGCACTCTTCACCTCTCGACTCCTACCTATTAGTCGCCTCTTACGATAGGCAGGGCCTTCTTGCCTCGGTCGTGTTCTTATTTCTGCAAGCCGAACTAACACACACACATACTCACACACTCACAAACACACACAAACAGGCACACACGTACGCACACACGGACACGCACACGCACACACGCACGCACAGACGCACACACACATACACTCACACACACACACGCACACACGCACACACACATACATTCTTCACCACTCGACTCCTACCTATTAGTCGCCTCTTACGACAAGCTGGGCCTTCTTGCCTCGGCCGTGTTCTTATCTCTGCAAGCCAAACGGACACATACACATACTCACACACGCACACACATACGCACACACGCACACACACATACACTCTTCACCTCTCGACTCCTACCTATTAGTCGCCTCTTACGATAGGCAGGGCCTTCTTGCCTCGGTCGTGTTCTTATTTCTGCAAGCCTAACTAACACACACACATACTCACACACGCACACACACACGCACACACGCTCACACACACATACACTCTTCAGCTCTCGACTCCTACTTATTACTTCAGGGACTTCTTGCCACGGCCGTTTTCTTATCTCTGCGAGCCGAACGGACACACACACACACTCACACAGACACGCACGCACATACGCCACACACACGCGCACACGCACACGCACACGCACACGCACACGCAAACGCACACGCACACGCACACGCACACGCACACACACACGTACACACGCACACACACACATACACTCTTCACCTCTCGACTCCTACCCATTAGTCGCCCCGTACGATTTGCATGGCCTTCTTGCCACGGCTGTTTTCTTATATCTGCGAGCAGAAGGGACACACACATACACACACACACTCATAAACACACACACATACACGCAGGCCCACACGCACACACACATACACTCACACACACACAAACACGCACACACGCACACACACATACATTCTTCACCTCTCGACTCCTACCTATTAGTCGCCTCTTACGACAGGCAGAGCCTTCTTGCCTCGGCCGTGTTCCTATCTCTGCAAGCCGAACGGACACACACACATACTTACACACGCACACACACACGCACACACGCACACACACACACACACACATGCACTCTTCACCTCTCGACTCCTACCTATTAGTCGCCTCTTACGATAGGCAGGGCCTTCTTGCCTCGGTCGTGTTCTTATTTCTGCAAGCCGAACTAACACACACACATACTCACACACGCACACACACACGCACACACACATACAATCTTCACCTCTCGAATCCTATCCATTAGTCGCCTCTTACGACAGGCAGGAACTTCTTGCCACGGCCGAGTTCTTATCTCTGTGAGCCGAAAGGACACACACACTGACACCCACACACGCACGCACACACGCACACACACATACACTCACAAACACACAAACACGCACACACGCACACACACTTACATTCTTCACCTCTCGACTCCTACCTATTAGTCGCCTCTTACGACAGGCAGGGCCTTCTTGCCTTGGCCGTGTTCTTATCACTGCAAGCCAAACGGACACATACACATACTCACACACGCACACACATACGCACACACGCACACACACACACACACATACACTCTTCACCTCTCGACTCCTACCTATTAGTCGCCTCTTACGATAGGCAGGGCCTTCTTGCCTCGGTCGTGTTCTTATTTCTGCAAGCCGAACTAACACACACACATACTCACACACGCACACACACACGCACACACGCACACACACACACATACACTCTTCAGCTCTCGACTCCTACTTATTACTTCAGTGACTTCTTGCCACGGCCGTTTTCTTATCTCTGCGAGCCGAACGGACACACACACACACTCACACAGACACGCACGCACACACGCCACACACACGCGCACACGCACACGCACACGCACACGCACACGCAAACGCACACGCACACGCACACGCACACGCACACGCACACACTCTCCTTCTCTTGACTCCTATCCCTTAGTCGCCTCTTACGAGAGGCAAAGCCTTCTTGCTCCGGCCGTATTCTTATCTCTGCAAGCCGAACGGATACACACACTCACACACACATGCACGCACACACGCACACACACACTCACACACGCACAAACACACGCAGACACGCACACACACACACATACACTCTTTACCTTTCGACTCCTA
>NW_027311899.1:130000-135000 GCF_040954645.1 Diabrotica undecimpunctata | reverse complement strand
CAATCTTCACCTCTCGACTCCTACCCATTAGTCGCCTCTTACGACAGGCAGGAACTTCTTGCCACAGCCGTGTTCTTATCTCTGAAAGCCGAAAGGACACAGGCACACACGCGCACACAATCACACGCACACAGGCACATACGCACACACGCACACGCTCACGCACACGCACACACTCTCCACCTCTCGACTCCTACCCATTAGTCGCCTCTTACGACAGGCATGGCCTTCTTACCACGGCTGTATTTTTATCTCTGCAAGCCAAAGGGACACACACACACACATACACACACATACACACACACATTCACACACACACACACGCGCACACACGTACACTCTTCACCCCTCGACTACAACCCATTAGTCGCCTCTTACGACAGGCATTGCCTTCTTGCCACCGCTGTTTTGTTATCTCTGCGAGCCGAAGGGACACACACACATACACACACACACTCACACACACACACGCACACAAGCACGCACAAATACATTCTTCACCTCTCGACTCCTACCCATTAGTCGCCCCTTACGACTAGCATGGCTTTCTTGCCACGGCTGTTTTCTTATCTCTGCGAGCCGAAGACACACACACACATACACACACACACACACACTCACAAAAACACACACACACGCACACACGCACGCACACACGCACACACACATACACGCACACACGCACACACACATACATTCTTCACCTCTCGACTCCTACCCATTCGTCGCCTCTTACGACAGGCAGGTCCTTCTTGCTTCGACCGTGTTCTTATCTCTGCAAGCTGAACGGACACACACACATACTCACACACGCACACACACACGCACACACGCACACACACACATACAATCTTCACCTCTCGACTCCTACCTATTAGTCGCCTCTTACGAAAGGCAGGGCCTTCTTGCCTCAGTCAAGTTCTTATCTCTGCAAGCCGAACTAACACACACACATACTCATACATGCACACACACACGCACACACGCACACACACATACACTCTTAACCTCCCGACTCCTACTTATTAGTCGAACCTTACAAGAGGCAGATCCTCCTTGCCTCGGCCAATTCTTATCTCTGCAAGCCAAACGGACACACACACATACACACACTCACACACGCACACACACGGACACACGCACAGACAGACATACACTCTTCACCTCTCGACTCCTATCCATTAGTCGCCTCTTAAGACAGGCAGGGCCTTCTTGCCACGGACGTATTATTATCTCTGCGGGCCGAACGGACACACACACACACTCATACACACACATACACTCCTAACCTCTCGACTCCTACCCATTAGTGGCCTCTTACGACATTCAGCGACTTCTTGCCACGGACGTATTCTTATCTTTGCAAGACGAACGGACACACACACATACTCACACACGCACACACACACACGCACACACGCACACTCACACACATACACTCTTTACCTCTCAACTCCAACCTATTAGTCGCCCCTTACAACAGGCAGGGTCTTCTTGCCTTGGCCGTATTATTATCTCTGCAAGCCTGACGGACACACACACATACACACATACACTCACACACGCACACACACACGCACACACACACATACACTCTTCACCTTTCGACTCCTACCCATTAGTCGCCTCTTACGACAGGCAGGGCCTTCTTGCCACGGCCATGTTCTTATCTCTGCGAGCGGAACGGTCATACACACACACTCACACACACATGCACGCTCACACGCAGACACACACACACACACAGGCACACGCACACGCACACACTCTCCACCTCTCGACTCCTATCCATTTGTCACCTCTTAAGACAGGCAGGGCCTTCTTGACTCGGCCGTATTCTTATCTTTGCAAGCCGAACGGACACACACACTTACACACACACGCACGCACACACGCACACATACACACACAAACACTCACACATGCACAAACACACGCACACACGCACACACGCACACACGCACACACGCACACACACACACACATACACTCTTCACGTCTCGACTCCTACCCATTAGTCGCCTCTTACGACAGGCAGGAACTTTTTGCCACAGCCGTGTTCTTATCTCTGAAAGCCGAAAGGACACACACACACGCGCACACAAACACACGCACACAGGCACACACGCACACACGCACACGCACCCGCACACGCACACACTCTCCACCTCTCGACTCCTATCCATTAGTCGCCTCTTAAGACAGGCAGGGTCTTCTTGCCACAGACGTATTCTCATCTCTGCAAGCCGAACGGATACACACACACTCGCACACATACACACACACACATACACGCTTCACCTCTCGACTCCTACCCATTAGTCGACTCTTACGACATTCAGGGAATTCTTGCCACGGCCGTGTTCTTATCTCTGCGACCCGAACGGACACACACACACACTCACACACACACACGCACGCACACACCCACACACACACATACAGTCTTCACCTCTCGACTCCTACCTATTAGTCGCCTCTTACGATAGGCAGGGCCTTCTTGCCTCGGTCAAGTTCTTATCTCTGTGAGCCGAACGGACACACACACTGACACACACACGCACGCACACACACACACACACACACACACACACACACACACACAAATACACCCTCCACCTCTCGACTTCTACCCATTAGTCGCCTCTTACGACAGGCATGGCCTTCTTGCTTCGGTCGTATTCTAATTTCTGCAAGCCGAACGGACACACACATACAAACACACATACTTACACACGCACACACAAAGGAACATACACACACACATACACTCTTCATCTCTCGACTCCCACCAATTAGTCGCTTATCTCTTATACCTTCTTATCTCTGCGAGCCAAACGGACACACACACACTTACACACACAAATACACACACACACTCACACACGCACACACACGCACACACACACACATACACTCTTCACCTCTCGACTCCTACCCATTAGTCGCCTCTTACGACAGGCAAGGCCTTCTTGCTACGGCCGTGTTCTCATTTCTGCGAGCCGACCGGACACACACACACACACGCACACACAAACACACGCACACAGGCACACACGTTCACACGCACACGTACACGCACACGCACACACTCTCCAACTCTCGACTCCTTTCCATTAGTCGCCTCTTAAGACAGGCAGGGCCTTCTTGCCACGGACGCATTCTTATCTCTGCGAGCCGAACAGACACACACACACACACACTCGCACACACACACACGCACGCACACATACACTCTTCACCTCTCGACTCCTACCCATTATTCTCCTCCTACGACAGGCAGGGACTTCTTGCCACGGCCGTGTTCTTATTTCTGCAAGCTGAACGGACACACACACAAACGCACACACAAACACATGCACACAGGTACACACGCACACACGCACACGCACACGCACACACTCTTCACCTCTCGATTCCTATCCATTAGTCGCCTCTTAAGACAGGCAGGGCCTTCGTGCCACGGGCGTATTCTTATCTCTGCGAGCCGAACGGACACACACACACTTACACACACGCACACACACGCACACACGCACACACGCACGCACAAATACATTCTTCACCTCTCGACTCCTACCCATTAGTCGCCCCTTACGACTAGCATGGCTTTCTTGCCACGGCTGTTTTCTTATCTCTGCGAGCCGAAGACACACACACACTTACACACACACACACTCACAAAAAGACACACACACGCAAACACGAACGCACACACGCACACACACACACGCACACACGCACGCACACACGCACACACACATACACGCACACACGCACACACACATACATTCTTCACCTCTCGACTCCTACCTATTCGTCGCCTCTTACGACAGGCAGGGCATTCTTGCCTTGGCCGTGTTCTTATCTCTGCAAGCCGAAGACACACACACATACACACACACACACACTCACAAACACACACACACAGGCAAACACGCACGCACACACGCACACACACACGCACACACGCACGCACACACGCACACACACATACACTCACACACACACACACACGCACACACGCACACACACATACATTCTTCACCTCTCGACTCCTACCTATTAGTCGCCTCTTACGACAGGCAGGGTCTTCTTGCTTCGGCCGTGATCTTATCTCTGCAAGCCGAACAGACACACACACATACTCACACACGCATGCACACATACATTCTTCACCTCTCGACTAATACCTATTCGTCGCCTCTTACGACTGGCATGGCTTTCTTGCCGCGGCTGTGTTCTTATCTCTGCGAGCCGAAGACACACACACATACACACACACACACACTCACAAACACACACACACACAGGCAAACACGCACGCACACACGCACACACACACGCACACACGCACGCACACACGCACACACACATACACTCACACACACACACACACACACGCACACACGCACACACACATACATTCTTCACCTCTCGACTCCTACCTATTAGACGCCTCTTACGATAGGCAGGGCCTTCTTGCCTCGGTCAAGTTCTTATCTCTGCAAGCCGAACTAACACACACAAATACTCACACACGCACACACACACGCACACACGCACACACACATACACTCTTCACCTCTCGACTCCTACCCATTAGTCGCCTCTTACGACAGGCAGGAACTTCTTGCATCGGTCGTATTCTAATTTCTGCAAGCCGAACGGACACACACATACATACACACACACTTACACACGCACACACAAAGGAACACACACACACATAAACTCTTCATCTCTCGATTCCTACCAATTAGTCGCTCCTTACAGCAAGCATGGCCTTCTTGCCACGGCCGTATTCTTATCTATGCAAGCCGAATGGACACACACACATACTCACACACGCACGCACACATACACTCTTCTCCTCTCGACTCCTACCCATTAGTCGCCCCTTACGACTGGCATGGCTTTCTTGCCGCGGCTGTGTTCTTATCTCTGCGAGCCGAAGACACACACACACATACACACACATGCACACTCACAAACACACA
>NW_027311899.1:112500-125000 GCF_040954645.1 Diabrotica undecimpunctata | reverse complement strand
TAGTCGCCCCTTACGACTGGCATGGCTTTCTTGCCGCGGCTGTGTTCTTATCTCTGCGAGCCGAAGACACACACACACATACACACACATGCACACTCACAAACACACACACACACAGGCAAACACGCACGCACACACGCACACACACACGCACACACGCACGCACACACGCACACACACATACACTCACACACACACACACGCACACACGCACACACACATACATTCTTCACCTCTCGACTCCTACCTATTAGATAGATAGATATACGATAGGCAGGGCCTTCTTGCCTCGGTCAAGTTCTTATCTCTGCAAGCCGAACTAACACACACACATACTCACACACGCACACATACACGCACACACGCACACACACATACACTCTTCACCTCTCGACTCCTACCCATTAGTCGCCTCTTACGACAGGCAGGAACTTCTTGCCACGGCCGAGTTTAATCTCTGTGAGCCGAAAGGACACACACACTGACACACACACGCACGCACACACACACACACACACACACACACAAATACACTCTCCACCTCTCGACTTCTACCCATTAGTCGCCTCTTACGACAGGCATGGCCTTCTTGCATCGGTCGTATTCTAATTTCTGCAAGCCGAACGGACACACACATACATACACACACACTTACACACGCACACACAAAGGAACACACACACACACATAAACTCTTCATCTCTCGATTCCTACCAATTAGTCGCTCCTTACAGCAAGCAGTCTGCGAGTCGAAGGGACACACACACACACATACACACACATACACACACACATTCACACACACACACACGCGCACACACGTACACTCTTCACCTCTCGACTCCAACCCATTAGTCGCCTCTTACGACAGGCATTGCCTTCTTGCAACCGCTGTTTTGTTATCTCTGCGAGCCGAAGGGACACACACACATACACACACACTCACACACACACACGCACACACGCACGCACAAATACATTCTTCACCTCTCGACTCCTACCCATTAGTCGCCCCTTACGACTGGCATGGCTTTCTTGCCATGCGAGATGCTTTTATCTCTGCGAGCCGAAGACACACACACACACACATACACACACACACACACTCACAAACACACACACACACGCAAACAGGCACGCACACACGCACACACACACACGCACACACGCACGCACACACGCACACACACATACACGCACACACGCACACACACATTCATTCTTCACCTCTCGACTCCTACCTATTAGTCGCCTCTTACGACAGGCAGGGCCTTCTTGCTTCGGCCGTGTTCTTATCTCTGCAAGCCGAACGGACACACACACATACTCACACACGCACACACACACGCATACACGCACACACACACATACAATCTTCACCTCTCGACTCCTACCTATTAGTCGCCTCTTACGATAGGCAGGGCCTTCTTGCCTCGGACAAGTTCTTATCTCTGCAAGCCGAACTAACACACACACATACTCACACACGCACACACACACGCACACACGCACACACACATACACTCTTCACCTCCCGACTCCTACTTATTAGTCGAACCTTACAAGAGGCAGATCCTCCTTGCCTCGGCCGTATTCTTATCTCTGCAAGCCAAATGGACACACACACATACACACACTCACACACGCTTACACACGGACACACGCACACACACACATACACTCTTCACCTCTCGACTCCTACCTATTAGTCGCCCCTTACAACAGGCAGGGTCTTCTTGCCTTGGCCGTATTATTATCTCTGCAAGCCTGACGGACACACACACATACACACACTCACACACGCACACACACGCACACACACACATACACTCTTTACCTTTCGACTCCTACCTATTAGTCGCCTCTTACGATAGGCAGGGCCTTCTTGCCTCAGACAAGTTCTTATCTCTGCAAGCCGAACTAACAAACACACATACTCACACACGCACACACACGCATACACGCACACACACACATACAATCTTCACCTCTCGACTCCTACCTATTAGTCGCCCCTTACAACAGGCAGGGTCTTCTTGCCTTGGCCGTATTATTATCTCTGCAAGTCTGACGGACACACACACATACACACTCTCACACACGCACACACACGTACACACACACATACACTCTTCACCTCTCGACTCCTACCTATTAGTCGCCTCTTACGATAGGCAGGGCCTTCTTGCCTCGGACAAGTTCTTATCTCTGCAAGCCGAACTAACACACAGACATACTCACACACGCACACACACACGCATACACGCACACACACACATACAATCTTCACCTCTCGACTCCTACCTATTAGTCGCCCCTTACAACAGGCAGGGTCTTCTTGCCTTGGCCGTATTATTATCTCTGCAAGCCTGACGGACACACACACATACACACACACTCGCACACGCACACACACACGCACACACGCACACACACACATACACTCTTCACCTCTCGACTCCTACCTATTAGTCGCCCCTTACAACAGGCAGGGTCTTCTTGCCTTGGCCGTATTATTATCTCTGCAAGCCTGACGGACACACACACATACACACACTCACACACGCACACACACGCACACACACGCACACACACACATACACTCTTCACCTTTCGACTCCTACCCATTTGTCGCCTCTTACGACAGGCAGGGCCTTCTTGCCACGGCCATGTTCTTATCTCTGCGAGCGGAACAAGCACACACACACACTCACACACACATGCACGCTCACACGCAGACACACACACGCACACGCACACGCACACGCACACACTCTCCACCTCTTGACTCCTATCCATTTGTCACCTCCTAAGACAGGCAGGGCCTTCTTGACTCGGCCGTATTCTTATCTTTGCAAGCCGAACGGACACACACACTTACACACACACGCACGCACACACGCACACATACACACACAAACACTCACACATGCACAAACACACGCACACACGCACACACGCACACACACACACACATACACTCTTCACCTCTCGACTCCTACCCATTAGTCGCCTCTTACGACAGGCAGGAACTTCTTGCCACAGCCGTGTTCTTATCTCTGAAAGCCGAAAGGACACAGAGACACACGCGCACACAATCACACGCACACAGGCACATACGCACACACGCACACGCTCACGCACACGCACACACTCTCCACCTCTCGACTCCTACCCATTAGTCGCCTCTTACGACAGGCATGGCCTTCTTACCACGGCTGTATTTTTATCTCTGCAAGCCAAAGGGACACACACACACATACACACACATACACACACACATTCACACACACACACGCGCACACACGTACACTCTTCACCCCTCGACTACAACCCATTAGTCGCCTCTTACGACAGGCATTGCCTTCTTGCCACCGCTGTTTTGTTATCTCTGCGAGCCGAAGGGACACACACACATACACACACACACTCACACACACACACGCACACACGCACGCACAAATACATTCTTCACCTCTCGACTCCTACCCATTAGTCGCCCCTTACGACTAGCATGGCTTTCTTGCCACGGCTGTTTTCTTATCTCTGCGAGCCGAAGACACACACACACATACACACACACACACACACTCACAAAAACACACACACACGCAAACACGAACGCACACACGCACACACGCACACACACACGCACACACGCACGCACACACGCACACACACATACACGCACACACGCACACACACATACATTCTTTACCTCTCGACTCCTACCCATTCGTCGCCTCTTACGACAGGCAGGTCCTTCTTGCTTCGGCCGTGTTCTTATCTCTGCAAGCTGAACGGCCCCCACACATACTCACACACGCACACACACACGCACACACGCACACACACACATACAATCTTCACCTCTCGACTCCTACCTATTAGTCGCATCTTACGAAAGGCAGGGCCTTCTTGCCTCAGTCAAGTTCTTATCTCTGCAAGCCAAACTAACACACACACATACTCATACATGCACACACACACGCACACACGCACACACACATACACTCTTAACCTCCCGACTCCTACTTATTAGTCGAACCTTACAAGAGGCAGATCCTCCTTGCCTCGGCCAATTCTTATCTCTGCAAGCCAAACGGACACACACACATACACACACTCACACACGCACACACACGGACACACGCACAGACAGACATACACTCTTCACCTCTCGACTCCTATCCATTAGTCGCCTCTTAAGACAGGCAGGGCCTTCTTGCCACGGACGTATTATTATCTCTGCGGGCCGAACGGACACACACACACACTCATACACACACATACACTCCTAACCTCTCGACTCCTACCCATTAGTGGCCTCTTACGACATTCAGCGACTTCTTGCCACGGACGTATTCTTATCTTTGCAAGACGAACGGACACACACACATACTCACACACGCACACACACACACGCACACACGCACACTCACACACATACACTCTTTACCTCTCAACTCCAACCTATTAGTCGCCCCTTACAACAGGCAGGGTCTTCTTGCCTTGGCCGTATTATTATCTCTGCAAGCCTGACGGACACACACACATACACACATACACTCACACACGCACACACACACGCACACACACACATACACTCTTCACCTTTCGACTCCTACCCATTAGTCGCCTCTTACGACAGGCAGGGCCTTCTTGCCACGGCCATGTTCTTATCTCTGCGAGCGGAACGGTCATACACACACACTCACACACACATGCACGCTCACACGCAGACACACACACACGCACAGGCACACGCACACGCACACACTCTCCACCTCTCGACTCCTATCCATTTGTCACCTCTTAAGACAGGCAGGGCCTTCTTGACTCGGCCGTATTCTTATCTTTGCAAGCCGAACGGACACACACACTTACACACACACGCACGCACACACGCACACATACACACACAAACACTCACACATGCACAAACACACGCACACACGCACACACGCACACACGCACACACGCACACACACACACACATACACTCTTCACGTCTCGACTCCTACCCATTAGTCGCCTCTTACGACAGGCAGGAACTTCTTGCCACAGCCGTGTTCTTATCTCTGAAAGCCGAAAGGACACACACACACGCGCACACAAACACACGCACACAGGCACACACGCACACACGCACACGCACCCGCACACGCACACACTCTCCACCTCTCGACTCCTATCCATTAGTCGCCTCTTAAGACAGGCAGGGTCTTCTTGCCACAGACGTATTCTCATCTCTGCAAGCCGAACGGATACACACACACTCGCACACATACACACACACACATACACGCTTCACCTCTCGACTCCTACCCATTAGTCGACTCTTACGACATTCAGGGAATTCTTGCCACGGCCGTGTTCTTATCTCTGCGACCCGAACGGACACACACACACACTCACACACACACACGCACGCACACACCCACACACACACATACAGTCTTCACCTCTCGACTCCTACCTATTAGTCGCCTCTTACGATAGGCAGGGCCTTCTTGCCTCGGTCAAGTTCTTATCTCTGTGAGCCGAACGGACACACACACTGACACACACACGCACGCACACACACACACACACACACACACACACACACACAAATACACCCTCCACCTCTCGACTTCTACCCATTAGTCGCCTCTTACGACAGGCATGGCCTTCTTGCTTCGGTCGTATTCTAATTTCTGCAAGCCGAACGGACACACACATACAAACACACATACTTACACACGCACACACAAAGGAACATACACACACACATACACTCTTCATCTCTCGACTCCCACCAATTAGTCGCTTATCTCTTATACCTTCTTATCTCTGCGAGCCAAACGGACACACACACACTTACACACACAAATACACACACACACTCACACACGCACACACACGCACACACACACACATACACTCTTCACCTCTCGACTCCTACCCATTAGTCGCCTCTCACGACAGGCAGGGCCTTCTTGCCTCGGCGGTATTATTATCTCTGCAAGCCGAACAGACACACACACACTCACACACTTACACACGCACACACACGCACACACACACACACATACCCTCTTCACCTCTCGACTCCTACCCATAAGTCGCCTCTTACGACAGGCAAGGCCTTCTTGCTACGGCCGTGTTCTCATTTCTGCGAGCCGACCGGACACACACACACACGCACACACAAACACACGCACACAGGCACACACGTTCACACGCACACGTACACGCACACGCACACACTCTCCAACTCTCGACTCCTTTCCATTAGTCGCCTCTTAAGACAGGCAGGGCCTTCTTGCCACGGACGCATTCTTATCTCTGCGAGCCGAACAGACACACACACACACACACTCGCACACACACACACGCACGCACACATACACTCTTCACCTCTCGACTCCTACCCATTATTCTCCTCCTACGACAGGCAGGGACTTCTTGCCACGGCCGTGTTCTTATTTCTGCAAGCTGAACGGACACACACACAAACGCACACACAAACACATGCACACAGGTACACACGCACACACGCACACGCACACGCACACACTCTTCACCTCTCGATTCCTATCCATTAGTCGCCTCTTAACACAGGCAGGGCCTTCGTGCCACGGGCGTATTCTTATCTCTGCGAGCCGAACGGACACACACACACTTACACACACGCACACACACGCACACACGCACACACGCACACACGCACGCACAAATACATTCTTCACCTCTCGACTCCTACCCATTAGTCGCCCCTTACGACTAGCATGGCTTTCTTGCCACGGCTGTTTTCTTATCTCTGCGAGCCGAAGACACACACACACTTACACACACACACACTCACAAAAAGACACACACACGCAAACACGAACGCACACACGCACACACACACACGCACACACGCACGCACACACGCACACACACATACACGCACACACGCACACACACATACATTCTTCACCTCTCGACTCCTACCTATTCGTCGCCTCTTACGACAGGCAGGGCATTCTTGCCTTGGCCGTGTTCTTATCTCTGCAAGCCGAAGACACACACACATACACACACACACACACTCACAAACACACACACACAGGCAAACACGCACGCACACACGCACACACACACGCACACACGCACGCACACACGCACACACACATACACTCACACACACACACACACGCACACACGCACACACACATACATTCTTCACCTCTCGACTCCTACCTATTAGTCGCCTCTTACGACAGGCAGGGTCTTCTTGCTTCGGCCGTGATCTTATCTCTGCAAGCCGAACAGACACACACACATACTCACACACGCATGCACACATACATTCTTCACCTCTCGACTAATACCTATTCGTCGCCTCTTACGACTGGCATGGCTTTCTTGCCGCGGCTGTGTTCTTATCTCTGCGAGCCGAAGACACACACACATACACACACACACACACTCACAAACACACACACACACAGGCAAACACGCACGCACACACGCACACACACACGCACACACGCACGCACACACGCACACACACATACACTCACACACACACACACACACACGCACACACGCACACACACATACATTCTTCACCTCTCGACTCCTACCTATTAGACGCCTCTTACGATAGGCAGGGCCTTCTTGCCTCGGTCAAGTTCTTATCTCTGCAAGCCGAACTAACACACACAAATACTCACACACGCACACACACACGCACACACGCACACACACATACACTCTTCACCTCTCGACTCCTACCCATTAGTCGCCTCTTACGACAGGCAGGAACTTCTTGCCACGGCCGAGTTCTTATCTCTGTAAGCCGAAAGGACACACACACTGACACACACACGCACGCACACACACACACACACACACACAAATACACTCTCCACCTCTCGACTTCTACCCATTAGTCGCCTCTTACGACAGGCATGGCCTTCTTGCTTCGGTCGTATTCTAATTTCTGCAAGCCGAACGGACACACACATACATAAACACACTTACACACGCACACACAAAGGAACACACACACACACATACACTCTTCATCTCTCGACTCCTACCAATTAGTCGCTCCTTACAGCAAGCATGGCCTCCTTGGCACGGCCGTATTCTTATCTATGCAAGCCGAACGGACACACACACATACCAACACATACTTACACACACACGCACACACGCACACACGCACACACACACATACACTCTTCACCTCTCGACTCCTACCCATTAGTCGCCTTTTACGACAGGCATGGCCTTCTTACCACGGCTGTATTTTTATCTCTGCGAGCCGAAGGGACACACACACACACACACACATACACACACACATACACACACATTCACACACACACACACACGCGCACACACGTACACTCTTCACCTCTCGACTCCAACCCATTAGTCGCCTCTTACGACAGGCATTGCCTTCTTGCAACCGCTGTTTTGTTATCTCTGCGAGCCGAAGGGGCACACACACATACACACACACACTCACACACACACACACACACGCACGCACAAATACATTCTTCACCTCTCGACTCCTACCCATTAGTCGCCCCTTACGACTGGCATGGCTTTCTTGCCACGGCTGTTTTCTTATCTCTGCGAGCCGAAGACACACACACACACACACACACATACACACACACACACACTCACAAACACACACACACACGCAAACAGGCACACACACGCACACACACACGCACACACGCACGCACACACGCACACACACATACACGCACACACGCACACACACATACATTCTTCACCTCTCGACTCCTACCTATTAGTCGCCTCTTACGACAGGCAGGGCCTTCTTGCTTCGGCCGTGTTCTTATCTCTGCAAGCTGAACGGACACACACGCATACTCACACACGCACACACACACGCATACACGCACACACACATACAATCTTCACCTCTCGACTCCTACCTATTAGTCGCCTCTTACGATAGGCAGGGCCTTCTTGCCTCGGACAAGTTCTTATCTCTGCAAGCCGAACTAACACACACACATACTCACACACGCACACACCCACGCACACACGCACACACACATACACTCTTCACCTCCCGACTCCTACTTATTAGTCGAACCTTACAAGAGGCAGATCCTCCTTGCCTCGGCCGTATTCTTATCTCTGCAAGCCAAATGGACACACACACATACACACACGCACACACGCTCACACACGGACACACGCACACACACACACATACACTCTTCACCTCTCGACTCCTACCCATTAGTCGCCTCTTAAGACCGGCAGGGCCTTCTTGCCACGGACGTATTCTTATCTCTGCGGGCCGAACGGACACACACACATACCCACACACGCACACACACACGCACACACGCACACACACACATACACTCTTCACCTCTCGACTCCTACCTATTAGTCGCCCCTTACAACAGGCAGGGTCTTCTTGCCTTGGCCGTATTATTATCTCTGCAAGCCTGACGGACACACACACATACACACACACTCACACACGCACACACACACGCACACACGCACACACACACATACACTCTTCACCTCTCGACTCCTACCTATTAGTCGCCCCTTACAACAGGCAGGGTTTTCTTGCCTTGGCCGTATTATTATCTCTGCAAGCCTGACGGACACACACACATACACACACTCACACACGCACACACACGCACACACGCACACACACACACATACACTCTTCACCTTTCGACTCCTACCCATTTGTCGCCTCTTACGACAGGCAGGGCCTTTTTGCCACGGCCATGTTCTTATCTCTGCGAGCGGAACAAGCATACACACACACTCACACACACATGCACGCTCACACGCAGACACACACACACACGCACCCGCACACGCACACGCACACACTCTCCACCTCTTGACTCCTATCCATTTGTCACCTCTTAAGACAGGCAGGGCCTTCTTGACTCGGCCGTATTCTTATCTTTGCAAGCCGAACGGACACACATACTTACACACACACGCACGCACACACGCACACATACACACACAAACACTCACACATGCACAAACACACGCACACACGCACACACGCACACACACACACACACACAGATACACTCTTCACCTCTCGACTCCTACCTATTAGTCGCCTCTTACGATAGGCAGGAACTTCTTGCCACAGCCGTGTTCTTACCTCTGAAAGCCGAAAGGACACAGACACACACGCGCACACAAACACACGCACACAGGCACACACGCACACACGCACACGCTCACGCACACGCACACACTCTCCACCTCTCGACTCCTACCCATTAGTCGCCTCTTACGACAGGCATGGCCTTCTTACCACGGCTGTATTTTTATCTCTGCGAGCCGAAGGGACACACACACATACACACACATACACACACATTCACACACACACACACACGCGCACACACGTACACTCTTCACCTCTCGACTCCATTAGTCGCCTCTTACGACAGGCATTGCCTTCTTGCCACCGAAGTTTTGTTATCTCTGCGAGCCGAAGGGACACACACACATACACACACACACACTCACACACACACACACACACGCACGCACAAATACATTCTTCACCTCTCGACTCCTACCCATTAGTCGCCCCTTACGACTAGCATGGCTTTCTTGCCACGGCTGTTTTCTTATCTCTGCGAGCCGAAGACACACACACACTTACACACACACACACACACACACTCACAAAAACACACACACACGCAAACACGAACGCACACACGCACACACACACACGCACACACGCGCGCACACACGCACACACACATACACGCACACACGCACACACACATACATTCTTCACCTCTCGACTCCTACCTATTCGTCGCCTCTTACGACAGGCAGGGCCTTCTTGCTTCGGCCGTGTTCTTATCTCTGCAAGCCGAACGGACACACACACATACTCACACACGCACGCACACATACACTCTTCACCTTTCGACTCCTACCCATTAGTCGCCTCTTACGACTGGCATGGCTTTCTTGCCGCGGCTGTGTTCTTATCTCTGCGAGCCGAAGACACACACACACATACACACACACACACTCACAAACACACACACACAGGCAAACACGCACGCACACACGCACACACACACACGCACACACGCATGCACACACGCACACACACATACACTCACACACACACACACACGCACACACGCACACACACATACATTCTTCACCTCTCGACTCCTACCTATTAGACGCCTCTTACGATAGGCAGGGCCTTCTTGCCTCGGTCAAGTTCTTATCTCTGCAAGCCGAACTAACACACACACACATACTGACACACGCACACACACACGCACACACGCACACACACATACACTCTTCACCTCTCGACTCCTACCCATTAGTCGCCTCTTACGACAGGCAGGAACTTCTTGCCACGGCCGAGTTCTTATCTCTGTGAGCCGAAAGGACACACACACTGACACACACACGCACGCACACACGCACACACACATACATTCACAAACACACAAACACGCACACACGCACACACACATACATTCTTCACCTCTCGACTCCTACCTATTAGACGCCTCTTACGATAGGCAGGGCCTTCTTGCCTCGGTCAAGTTCTTATCTCTGCAAGCCGAACTAACACACACACATACTCACACACGCACACACACACGCACACACGCACACACACATGCACTCTTCACCTCTCGACTCCTACCTCTTAGTCGCCTCTTACGATAGGCAGGGCCTTCTTGCCTCGGTCGTGTTCTTATTTCTGCAAGCCGAACTAACACACACACATACTCACACACTCACAAACACACACAAACAGGCACACACATACACACACACACTCACAAACACACACACATACACGCAGGCCCACACGCACACACACATACACTCACACACACACAAACACGCACACACGCACACACACATACACTCTTCACCTCTCGACTCCTACCTATTAGTCGCCTCTTACGACAGGCAGAGCCTTCTTGCCTCGGCCGTGTTCCTATCTCTGTAAGCCGAACGGACACACACACATACTCACACACGCACACACACACGCACACACGCACACACACACACATGCACTCTTCACCTCTCGACTCCTACCTATTCGTCGCCTCTTACGATAGGCAGGGCCTTCTTGCCTCGGTCGTGTTCTTATTTCTGCAAGCCGAACTAACACACACACATACTCACACACGCACACACACACGCACACACGCACACACACATACAATCTTCACCTCTCGAATCCTACCCATTAGTCGCCTCTTACGACAGGCAGGAACTTCTTGCCAGGGCCGAGTTCTTATCTCTGTGAGCCGAAAGGACACACACACTGACACTTACACACGCACGCACACACGCACACACACATACACTCACAAACACACAAACACGCACACACGCACACACACATTCATTCTTCACCTCTCGACTCCTACCTATTAGTCGCCTCTTACGACAGGCAGGGCCTTCTTGCC